>NW_006159886.1:2168676-2171243 GCF_000334495.1 Tupaia belangeri chinensis | reverse complement strand
GGGCTGACCCGCGCATCCCCGGGACTCGTGAGCCGACGTCCTACCCTCCAGGATCTCAGAATGGGACCAGGCCTGGAGACAGGCTTTTACAGAGGTGACTAGGGCACAGTGGGGCCGTTAGGGTGGGCCTGGATCCGGTATGGCTGGTGCCCTTAGGGAGGAGGACATGTGGACACAGGCATACACGGATCATGTGAAAGCTCAGGGAGAAGATGCCATCGAGAGGCCTCAGAGGAACCAGGCCTGGTGACACCCTGATCTGGACTTCAGCCCCCAGGACTATGAGACGACAAATTCCTGTTGTCTAAGCCCCCCGTCTTAGTTACGGTACAAGCTAATACACCTGGGCACGTCACTGCTCCTCTCCAACCCTCGGTCTGTCACTATAAAATGGGGACAACTCCATCTGACTTTACAGGTCACTGCAAGGGCCATGACGCCCTCTGGAGCACCTGTGCTGTCTGCACAGGAGACCCATAAATGTCACCCTGACTGCAGAGTGTGTGTGACAAGCAGCGTGTCGGTCCTATGTACGACTCTCTCATTCATCCCTCAAAGCACCGAGGGGCAGACACGTTAGAGGTACTCACTGCGTGGATGGGAAAGAGCAGGGGTGGCCACGTGGCTTGCCCAAGACCTCAGGTAGGTTAGGTGGCAGACATGGGAAGGAGCCCTGGCCGCCTGTGACTGGGCAGCCTCCTCTGTAGCCACACTGCCATTGCTAGTTCCTTGGAACCTGCCAGCCCTGCAGCCCCAGCTGGCAGCCCGAGGGGTCTCAGCAGGGGAGGCCCACCTGAGCTGTGCTGAGCTTGGACACACTGGCATCACTGGCAGCCGTGGCTGGAAGAGACTGGCTGCCCTAGGCCTGGACCCCTGGATGCCCGGTGAGAGAAGAGGGTGCATTTGTCCCCGAGGACTCAGCCTCCGCTCTCTGAGTAGCCATCCTGGGCTGGTTAGGGAGCTAGGGCCCAGGCCCCACCCCACCTGGAGGCTGGCCCCCACAATATTCCAGCTGCTGTCAGGGTTCCAGCTCCCACCAGACAGTGATACCTGCGCAGTTCACCAGGCAGGGTCATCCATCACTCTGGTGCTCCAGCAGGGGCCAGAGGGCACCTCAGAGCATCTCCCTAGCCAGGCCAGAGCCTCCCCTGCGCCAGTCGTCCAGGAGTTAGGCCGAGTCTCCATCCCGTCTGTGCTCGGCATGGAGGCAGCTTCTTTCCAGACTCACCTGGCTTGCTTTGCCCTCAAACCCACCCGTGTCAGAACTATGCCAACGAAAAGGACTAGGGCAGCGTCTGGATCAGATACGGACCAGGCTTTTTACCTGTATCTGTGACATCGGGTCTTTATGACAACCTCGGGCCAGGTAGTTCTTTTTACACCACATGTCAGATGGGTGTACGGGAGTTGGGACACTTCAGGCTGAGGTGGGAAGCCAGGCCCACAGGACTAGAAAGCTGAACTCCCACTGCCACAGGCTGTTCTAAGAGGACTCCCACTGTGCCAGCAGTGCACACCTAGGCTGTTCTCTCCAGGCTCCAAAGCACGTAGCGGCCCTGCGAAGCACAGCAGCTCCTGTGAGGGAGCCAGGCTCTGCTCCCAGCTCCTTACAGAGGACGAGATCTCAGTGTAGCCCCACCTAGTGGTATTGCCATGACTCTATCTTGCAGGTTAAGGAAATTAAACATGGGGAGTGAAGTAGCTTGCGGGGCCAGGATTCACACTCAGCTGTCTGTATTACAGAGACTACAGAACACCAAGAACAGAGGAGCAAGCAGAGGCCCACAGAGCGAAGTGCCCAGTCCCACCCCAGCCTGAGAACAAGCCCGGCATGCAGGGAGTACAGTTCTAGGAGAGCCCTCTGCCCTCCCACCTTGCTCTTCTCCTGCTGGAACTCGATCTGAATGCTGGTCAGCTTGGCCCGCAGCTCCTCATTGGCCATCTGCACAGCATCTGTCTCTGCCTCGGGCTTCTCGCCCTTGCTCCGGCCTTTTTTAGACATGCTTCCTCTTGGGTTGAGACGCTGAGATCCTGCAGTTCACACCCGCCAGCCAGCAGGTGCCGCTACCGGCTCCACCGTGCTAACCAGTCGTACAGCGCACAGCTGGTCCTCCGTGTAAACCACCATCACTTGGGATCCTAAGAGAAAGGAAACCAGGTTAGCAGAGAGAGAAGGGTGTCCCACCTAGCCTAGGGCACCCCTGAGCCAGAAACCGGCCCCCTCTGAAGGATGCCCTGTCACTCACAGAACTGAATAAGCAGTCCTCAAATACTTGGGCGACATCAGAATCATTTGGAAAGGCAGAAAGCACTGGACCCACCCCCAGACAATCTGAGTTGCATTTCTAACAAGCTTCCAGGTGATGTTCCCACCTTTAGGAGCTTTAGACCAGTCCTTAGGAGGTAGCAGTAGAACTGCTGGGCCCAGCTTAGAGATGAGGCAACTGAAGCACAGAGAGGTTAAGTAAGCTACCCAAAGCCACACAGCTGGTAAGGATGGCATGTGGCTAAGTCACCGAAGGAAACAATGAGAACAAGAGTGGGACAACAGCCCAGTGTGCAGGAAT
>NW_006159886.1:2166601-2168383 GCF_000334495.1 Tupaia belangeri chinensis | reverse complement strand
GAATGCCAACCAAGGGAGTCGGGCAGAAGAGACAAGACTGGCAAGGAAGAGCATAAACAAGCCTGTCGACAGGAGAGGACCAAGGCAGTCAAAAGGAAAAGGAAGTTTTTCTAGAAGAAAAATGCTGTCCATGGCAGGCGGCACCTCGGTCAAGTTGAGGACCGGCCACTGGCCACTGGATCCAGCAACATGGAGCCAGCAGAATCTGAGCTGGACGTGGGGGCCGGGGACCAGTCAGGGCAGACTTGGGAAGTGCAGGACAAGGGTGCAGGGGGAGCCGCGGGGCAGTGTCCTGTCAGTGCCAGCGTACTCAGCACGCCGCAGACCGAGGTTGGGCATGACATGCCGGCCCTGGACCTGGGAGGTGCACCCAAACTAGAAAAGCAGGACGGCAGTGATGGGAGCCTGCAACGCCCCCCTTGAACGGGGGCAACACGCCACGAACAAAGGTTTACGCAAGGGTAATCGACATCGCGATCGATTCCAGAAAGGTGCGTCTGCCTCCAGATGCGTATGAACTCCATTTGCTTTGATTTGACTTCATGCATAATTCATTCCTGGCTCCTCTGACCTGCCTGCTTTCATAACCTCAGCAGTTCTCAGAAACTTGCCTCCGCTTCTAAAGTGCATCCTCCATGCCCTGACGAGCAGGAAGCACTCTTCAGGCAGCACACAGAAAAGGGCGCGTGCTCCCCTATTCCACCCCGCGGCCACTGCTGGGAATGCGCTGTAAGGAGCAAACCAGAGACACAGCCTCGGAGATGGACACGTGGGAGCTCATCCCAGGGACACGAAGCTCGGCCATAAAGCACGGTTAAGTACATGACGTCAAAGCCCTGACAGCAAACGCCACGTGGGGCAGGGTTAAAGCCATCAAGAGTGAAAAAGGCGGGACGAAAAGTCAAATGTAACTTACAGTCTCAGTCTCCCAGAACCGCTATACCTTTCATCTTTCCCTCAGTCACAAGTACTCACAGAGCACCCGGGAAGCCAGGCCCTGCGCCCTGGGAAGGCGCTGCTGAGGCCTAGGCAGGTCACTTGGGTGTTGCAATTACACGTGATAATTCTTTCTTTTTTTTTTTAAACGTTTTTGCCATAAGGCATATGCATTCACCAAGAGAGACCCCGGGGGTGCTGGCCACACTGCAACCCACTCGCCTCTCCAGGTCTGAAGCACGCATGTACGTGCACCGGCGGTATTTTGAAACCAGGTCTGGGACTCAAACCAGAAAATCCAGTGCCTTAACCACCACGCCACCTGCTGGGCCCTCTGTGCTTCTTTAAAAATACAAATTTCTATTTCTAGTACTTTTTTTTTTTTTTAAGGTCTTTGTCATAGGGGAGAGAGACAGTGAGAGAGAAAGTGAAAAGTCACCCCC
Organism: Tupaia belangeri chinensis; assembly: GCF_000334495.1. NCBI lineage: Eukaryota > Metazoa > Chordata > Mammalia > Scandentia > Tupaiidae > Tupaia > Tupaia belangeri. The sequence goes on along the minus strand of NW_006159886.1, from coordinate 2,167,004 downwards.
CAGGGAAGGAGGGCCACTCCACAGTCGCTTCTCCTCTTCTCTCCTCCTGGGGTTTGGAGCACAGAGGAACACGGTGTGATCACCTAGCGTGATTTTCAAGTCACCAGGTTCCGGACCTGAGCCACGGTTGGCCACGTGGGAATCCAGCCACCTTAGCCACCACACCACCTGCTGGCTCTCTATTACTGTTTTTGAGAGAAAATGATGCAGTGCTTTTAAAAAAGAACCTGAGTAAGTTGTGTGGGGGAAGGGAGCAGAATCTGCATTTAGCCCAGAAGGATACAAGAAAAAAGCTGAGGAGAAAGCAAATGGGCCACGCCCCCCAGGACGGGCCAGCTGGCAGCCTGCCCGGGCCTCTGCCACTCTAGGCAAGCTCAGCTCCACCCACCCCTGCTAGGGCCCC
>NW_006159886.1:2158849-2161856 GCF_000334495.1 Tupaia belangeri chinensis | reverse complement strand
GGAGCCCCGGCCACTGGCCACTGGATTCGGCAACATGGAGCCAGCAGAATCTGAGCTGGACGTGGGGGCCGGGGACCAGTCAGGGCAGACTTGGGAAGTGCAGGACAAGGGTGCAGGGGGAGCCGCGGGGCAGTGTCCTGTCAGTGCCAGCGTACTCAGCACGCCGCAGACCGAGGTTGGGCATGACATGCCGGCCCTGGACCTGGGAGGTGCACCCAAACTAGAAAAGCAGGACGGCAGTGATGGGAGCCTGCAACGCCCCCCTTGAACGGGGGCAACACGCCACGAACAAAGGTTTACGCAAGGGTAATCGACATCGCGATCGATTCCAGAAAGGTGCGTCTGCCTCCAGATGCGTATGAACTCCATTTGCTTTGATTTGACTTCATGCATAATTCATTCCTGGCTCCTCTGACCTGCCTGCTTTCATAACCTCAGCAGTTCTCAGAAACTTGCCTCCGCTTCTAAAGTGCATCCTCCATGCCCTGACGAGCAGGAAGCACTCTTCAGGCAGCACACAGAAAAGGGCGCGTGCTCCCCTATTCCACCCCGCGGCCACTGCTGGGAATGCGCTGTAAGGAGCAAACCAGAGACACAGCCTCGGAGATGGACACGTGGGAGCTCATCCCAGGGACACGAAGCTCGGCCATAAAGCACGGTTAAGTACATGACGTCAAAGCCCTGACAGCAAACGCCACGTGGGGCAGGGTTAAAGCCATCAAGAGTGAAAAAGGCGGGACGAAAAGTCAAATGTAACTTACAGTCTCAGTCTCCCAGAACCGCTATACCTTTCATCTTTCCCTCAGTCACAAGTACTCACAGAGCACCCGGGAAGCCAGGCCCTGCGCCCTGGGAAGGCGCTGCTGAGGCCTAGGCAGGTCACTTGGGTGTTGCAATTACACGTGATAATTCTTTCTTTTTTTTTTTAAACGTTTTTGCCATAAGGCATATGCATTCACCAAGAGAGACCCCGGGGGTGCTGGCCACACTGCAACCCACTCGCCTCTCCAGGTCTGAAGCACGCATGTACGTGCACCGGCGGTATTTTGAAACCAGGTCTGGGACTCAAACCAGAAAATCCAGTGCCTTAACCACCACGCCACCTGCTGGGCCCTCTGTGCTTCTTTAAAAATACAAATTTCTATTTCTAGTACTTTTTTTTTTTTTTAAGGTCTTTGTCATAGGGGAGAGAGACAGTGAGAGAGAAAGTGAAAAGTCACCCCCCAGGGAAGGAGGGCCACTCCACAGTCGCTTCTCCTCTTCTCTCCTCCTGGGGTTTGGAGCACAGAGGAACACGGTGTGATCACCTAGCGTGATTTTCAAGTCACCAGGTTCCGGACCTGAGCCACGGTTGGCCACGTGGGAATCCAGCCACCTTAGCCACCACACCACCTGCTGGCTCTCTATTACTGTTTTTGAGAGAAAATGATGCAGTGCTTTTAAAAAAGAACCTGAGTAAGTTGTGTGGGGGAAGGGAGCAGAATCTGCATTTAGCCCAGAAGGATACAAGAAAAAAGCTGAGGAGAAAGCAAATGGGCCACGCCCCCCAGGACGGGCCAGCTGGCAGCCTGCCCGGGGCCTCTGCCACTCTAGGCAAGCTCAGCTCCACCTCCCCCTGCTAGGGCCCCTGTGAGGAAAAGGCCTGCCCTGAGCTCACCGCGGCAGGCAGAGGGCGGCCTGCGTACGCTCACCTGTCAGGGCCCACGACTGTCAGCTCCCGCGGGGCAGAGCCTTCCTGGACGTCCACCTCTGCACGCCCACCCTGTGCCCAGCCCAAGTCCACACTGCACACGATTCCAGGGCAAACCAATCTGACGAACCGACGCCAAGCCCAGTGCTCTCCACACCCCCCTCTGCATCGCCCAGGACAGGGCTGGGTGCCGAGGTGAATGGGATGCGAGAGGGAAGGGTGCTCCGAGTTCTAGGCACATCAAATTCTGGGCTCATGGTGGGCCCCAAGCAGTCACCCACACACTGTGGTTGGGTCAACCCAGGGCTCACCGTGCCACCTGGCATCCCTGTGCCCAGCCCCGACTGCCGCTGATTCCCACACAGCCTCGCCCATGGGAGCAACTGCAGGCCACTCGCTGACCTGAGCTGAGCCCCGTGCTCCCTCTGTACCAGGGACCACCCAATTAGCACTCCGTCCAACTGAGCAGATGGCGCGGCCCACAGCCGACAAAGAAGCCCCACAGAGGCTCGGCAAAGTGAGGTGAGAATGAGACTGCCCAAGGTCACACGGGGGAGAGAATGCTCATTCCAGAAGTGACACTGAGTACCTGGCCATTTCTAGCCCTGGGGTGCAACAGAGGACCAGACAAGGCCCAGCCGCCATAGAACTTTCTAGTTGGTGACAGAACGATGGAGATGAGTACATAAGACAATTACAGACGGGGATAAAGAAAAAGTCAACGGCGTTGTGTGGTACCAAGTCACTGGGAGGCAGGAGCAGACTGCCAGACCCCGTAGGGGTTGTAGGCCCTGCACAGAGACAAGACCAGCTACACGGTTTGTAGCCCAGGGCCGAATTCTGTGAGACTGGACGAGGCAGGGAAGGGTCCCCCCAGAGCTTTCTGAGTAGTGTGACCATGCCAGCACCTTGGTTTGGGGCTTCTGGCCTCGAGAAGCACGAGAGAGTAAATTCCTGTTTACAGTCCAGTTTCTGGCAATTCTTTATGGCAGCCACAGAAAATTAACGTATTAGACATGCAGGGGAACGCTCGTGGGACACACACAGCTTTACTTAATGCCGCAAGACGACCAGCCTCTCAGAAAGTGAGTTTGCATAGCCTGCCTCTCTCCGCGCTGCACTTAACCTCAGGGGAGAGCCAGAAAGCCTCCCACCTGAACGGGCAGCCTCGGAGCAGAAATTTCGCAGCTCAGGAGATGAGACTGGAAAGGACCTTTGCCTTCAATTTGCAGATGAAAAAGTGAAGCTCAGAAAGCTCGGGACCAGCAGTTAGCATAATGGCTATGTCGCTGGACTCCCATGTAGTCGACCGCGGTT
>NW_006159886.1:2152830-2158705 GCF_000334495.1 Tupaia belangeri chinensis | reverse complement strand
TCCCCCTTTCGGGCAAGCGAGCACAACCTCAAACAAAAAAAAAAAAAAAAAAAAAAAAAAGAAGAAGAAGAAGAAGAAAGAGAGAAAGCTTCAGGGAGTTGCTCAAGATTGTTCCATCATTAGGCGGCTGCAAGGCGATTTCCATCTCAGGTTTTCTGCCTTCAGCCCCGTGTGGCCTAATGTTTTGTAACAAGACCCGCATAGCACTGGTACAAAAAGAGAAAATCGGCTCCTTCGAGGCAATTCACACCTAAATGCCATCGCATGAGAAGTTCCCACCAATCACCATGAAGCCTTCTTTGCGAAATTTCCTGCTCATTTCACCAAAAATCGTGTGGAGACCCTAAGAGTCCAATTGGTAAAATAGGAGGTAGATTTTTAGGGTAGAATCCTTTCTGTGAGCATGGAACAGCTTATCCTAAAGAAGTGAGCCTCACTCTTATTTATTTATTTTTAACAAACATTCATTACTTACCTGGCCCTTTAAAAAAAAATCTGTTACATCTTTGGTTTCAATACCTAAATGCTAATAGACTGTGCTGACTAAAACGGCTACAAAGCAGCCCTCTACCAGGCTCAGTAATAGGCTTCTTAGAGCTTTCTCCTAGGGATGTCATTTCCAAGAGGAAAAAGCCAAACCCTGAAGAGGTCAGGGCGGCGTTTCTTGGACTGTGGGCAGCGATGGGAACTGGAAGGAACCCCAGGGCCCAGAATCATGGGAGGCTGCATAAGCAGGGAGCAGCGGCCAGCCAAGGAGCAGTCTGGGGAGAGGCCGGGGACACATCCTGCTCCCCAGCCTGGCGCCCGGCCTGCCTGTGGCGGGGCCCGGATGTGTGAAGACAGTGCTCGTCATCCATGCACGCCTGTGTTTGTTTGCTTTGTTTTTGCTTTTTGCCATTGGGCATGTACACTCACTGGAGACAGAGAGGAACAAAGTGAGAAGTCACCCCATGGGGAGTGGCCACTCTCCTCCATTCTCTCAGGATCATGGCACACACGTACATGTCGCCAGCAGGATCTCAAGCTAATGGGACCAGGTCTGGACTGCAGTCGACCATGCGGGAATCCAGCGTCCTAGCCCCGAGGCTCCCTGCTGGCCCACGCCTGTCGATTTTTAAGTTTCATTCTGGGTCCCATGATTGTATAATCAATAAAAATAATGGAAGACATGGCACTGGGCTCTCTTACTATAAATACATCTTTGAGTTTTAAGTAGTTGGTTTAAAAGGACGTTTTTAAGTTTAATTTCTTTCAAAGGTCAGAGAGAGAGAGAGACAGCACTGCCACATGCACCCCAGGTTCAGCTGGCTCCCAACTGGTACACGTGGGCCTGGCCAACTCAGGGACCCAGAATGTTCGGACATGGGCGAGCCTTGCAGAGCATAGTATTTTACCACTGTACCATCTGTTTTTAAAAACAGCTTTTAAAATAGTGTTTAGTCAGTTCTGATGACTGTGCATATTTATGGGTTATAGTGTGGCTGTTTTTGGTTTCTGGTTTGTTTGTTTTTTTAATGTGTGTGTACATGAGAGAGAAAGCGAGGTGGGGGACAAGCTCCAGCAAGGCCTAGTAGCACCACAGTCCCTTCCCTCCCACCCTCCACCCCGTCTAGATCCTGGGCACGTACCCGTGCACCCAGCATGTTTTCCAAGCCACTGGGGGAAGACTCGAACCCCGTCAGCCGTGAAGGATCTGGCTTCCTCCAGTACTTAACTGCGAAGCTGTGGGCTAGCGGCAGTGTGGTCTTTCAGTCCACGTATACGGAGAGTACGTCAGATCAGGGCACTAAGCGTGCCTCCTGTCACCTCTGACATGTACCACCACCTCGTGGTGAGGACGTCCGTGACCCCGTCTCGCTGTTTTGAATGATAAAGCACATGAAGTTGTTCCAAGAGCACGTCTTTGAGCACGAGCGGAACTACCAGAGCACGCAAGGCTCAGCGCCCAGGCCAGCACAGGCTCCTTCTATTCCTTCCCTGCCCCTTTCTCTCCTCTGTAAAACGAGAGTCACCGTCTCCCCTCCACAGGCATTGCAAAGCTAAATGACCTAATGTTGGTGCATTGTTGGCACAATTCCTTGCACATAGCAACGTTCCAGGTAAGTCAGCTTAGGGCCAGCAGGTGGCATAGTGGTTAAGGCAGCTGGACCTCACATGGCCTCACTAGGCCATGTGGTTCAAGTCCTGGACCTGGCAGCTTGAAAAACACCCCAGGGAGCATACACATGCATGCCTAAAATCCCAAGAGGGGAATGGAGAAGAATTGTGACGTGCTCATTCCCCTGAAGGTTATTTTCTCATTTTCCCTCTCGGTCTCTCTCTCCCCATCTTCCCCTCTCCGGTGAGCACACGTACCCTACAGCAAATTAAAAATACAAATATGCCAGCTTCATCAGCATCCTCCTCCTCGGGCCGGCGGGCGTGCTCTGCCTGGTTTGCTAACACTGTCTAGTTTGACCCAGGATGTTCCTGACGACTCCACCCAAAGTCGCTGCATATCAAGCAGAGAGAGCAAGCAGTCCCCGGTGGTCAGGTCCAGAACAGTGTGGCGATGTACAGACCAGTACTCTGCCCTCAGCTCCCTGCATCTTCCAAAGAGCTGTGCCAGCCATTAAGACAACAAAAGCTGGAAATGACCTGAAGGGCCAGTTATAGGGAACCCCTCGTACTATAAACCTGCAGTCACAAGTCAGGTCGTGGCCATGCCTCGGACGGCACGCAGCCATCACATTGTAAGACACCACACCTCAGCAGGGAGCACCACCCTGCAAATCTGATGCTGGCCACGTATGAAGTGGGAAAGACCACACACATGATCCCACACACAGTATGTTACAGTATAGCCGTACACACGCGGAACACAAAACGGGACTTTTGTAAGTTCGTGGAAAGTGGAAATCAAATGCAAAGTTTATTATGGTGCAAAAAATGTGAAATATATGCATAGTGTTTTCATAATATGCATTTTCATGGACTTCCTGAAGAACCCTCATGTATGGGGTATACGTAATGTTTGTATATGTATACAATGTACGTAATATATACTGCATATAGGCACAGCTGTGGGCAGGATTGTAAGTGGAGGCATTTCAAAGAGTCTAGAAAAATATTTACAAACTTATTAACAGTAAATACCCTTGTAGGGTACTAAAAGGGTAAGAGCACTTAGATTTATTTTCGGGAGAGGTTTCTGCTATAGGGCGCGTGCACTCGCCAGAGAGACAGAGAGAGACAGAGAGACAGAAAGCGAGAAATCACCCCCCAGGAACAATGGCCATGCCACAATCCCTCCTCATCCATTCTCCTCTTGGGATTTTCGGCATGCAAGCACACGCACCTGGTGTGAGTTGAAGCAACCAGGGACTCAAACCACAGTCGACTATATGGGAGTCCAGCAACGTAGCTATTATGCCATCTGCTGGTCCCAAGAGCACTTAGATTTTTAAATTTTGTTTGGTTTGAGTTTTACCTCCCAATATTTTCTAAAGTCTCTACAAAGACTCTGTATCACACATTTTGCATGAAAAACATGAAAGATTCTTGTGTTTAAAAGACTATGCCAAGCACCAAGGAATTCTGAGGCCTTTTGAAGGAAAATAACAGTGTGACATAAACAGAGGAAGGAACCGAGCCGCTGCTGATCCGCAGTCAAGGGCCACACAAGCAAGCACTGGCCATGGACGTGAGAGGTCCCACTTCGATCTAGGAGCGTTCGCGCACTCAGCTGCAGTCGGGACACACAGTGTGGGGATTAGTGAGAGTGCGTAAAGGGCTAGCTCTGGCCCTTACCAGCTGTGTAACTTAGACAAGGGACTCACTCTCTGGGTCTGTTTCTTCATCTGCAAAAGAGGCTAATAAAAATTCCTGCCTCCTAAGGTTGCTGTGGGGAAGAAATAATTTTCATGTTTCAAGAATGCCCAGAACAGGACCCAGACCATAACAAGTACTCCCTTAATGATTAACGGAAATTAAGAATTAAATGACTGGGGCCAGCAGGGGTGCACTGGTTAAGGTGCTGGGCTCCCACATGGCCAATCGTGGTTTGAGTCCAGGACCCGGCGACTAGAAAATCACGCCAGGCGTCTGTGTGTATCTGTAAGTGTATGTGTGTGTGTGTGTGTGTTTGTGCCCAAAATTTCCAAAGAGGAAAATGGAGGAGAAGGGATTGCAGCATGGTTCCTCATGGTGGGCAATTGCTCACCTGCTTTCTCTCTCTCTCTCTCTCTCTCTCTCTCTCTCTCTCTCTCCGAAGAGCGCACATGCCTTAGGGCAAAAATCTAAAAAAAAAAAAAAAAAAAAGAATTAAAATTATTTGCAAAAATGTCTTAAGTGAAAGATGTCACTTGTTATTATTTTAAGAATCTAGCAAATGCAAAAGGCTCTGCTTGTCCCGTTTTCCGCACAGGCATACACTTGGAGCCCACTCCACTCTGAATTCCACTTCCTCTTTAATCCTCGTTTTTTTTGGGGGGGAGGGATTTTTCACTATAGGGCGCGTGCGCTCGCCAGACAGACAGAGAGAGACATAGAGACAGAAAGCGAGAAATCACCCCCCAGGGGGGATGGTCACACCACAATCCCTTCTCCTCCATTCTCCTCTTGGGATCTTAGGCAAATACGCACACGCACCCGGTGTGAGTTTTAAGCCACCGGGTCCGGGACGCGAACCACGGTCGACTACGTGGGAGTCCAGCGACATAGCCATTACGCTAACTGCTGGTTCCCTTTAATCCTCACTTTAACACTACTAGTTTTCAGCTCCTCTCCCACCCACTCCCCACCACCAAAAGCCCACTTCTCTGGAGGCTGGATGTTCCGTGGGGCAGAGCTGTGACCCCGGGAGGCATAGCCAGTGCCCGCTCCGTAGGCCAGTCCCAGGGCCTCACTCAGAATCTCCCTTCTCATGACGTCAGAGCAAACTCCAGCTGAGCTGCCTTTTCTCCGCCCGGAGCAGAAAGGGCACAGGAAGCTGGAAGGCAGTGGTCAAGAGAGCAAACACACAGCCTGGAAGACAGCAAAGATTTTCCACCCCCACCCAAAGAAAGAGAGGGACCAGCAGTTAGCTTAACGGCTATGTCGCTGGACTCCCATGTTGTCAACAACGGTTTGAGTCTCGGACCTGGTGGATTAAACTCACGCAGGGCTGCATGGCTGGCCTGTCCAAGATCCCGAGAGGAGAATGGAGGAGAAGGGATTAGGTGTGGCCATCCCCCCTGAGGGGTGATTTCTCCCTTTCTATCTCTCTGTCTCTCTGTTTTTTGTGGAGCCCCCGGCCCCTAAAAAAAAAAAAAAAAAAAAAAAAACTCTCCAAAAAAAAACAAGAAAGAAAGAAAGAAATTAAAGTAAGTCCTATAATAAGGAAAAACAAAAACCCTGGGAGGTCTAGAATGTCCATGTTTCTGGGAGACTTTGTTCGTAATCATTCAGCAAATCATCAGGCACTTGCTGTCCAGATTCCTCTTAGACTGGTGCAAGGCAGCCAGAGGGAGTTTTTGAAATCCTCCTGGCCAGCCTACCTCACGGTGGTTGGCGGCTGGATCCCACATGGCTGGCTGCACAAGTGCTTGAGAAACACACTGGGCGTGCATGTGCGTGTGCATGTGCGTGCCCAAAATCCCCACAGGCAGAAGAGGTGGGTGAGAGGGGACTGCAGCATTGCCATTCCCCAAGGGAGGTGCTTTCTCATTTTCCCTCTTTCTCTCTGTCTCTCTCCAGCAAGCATGCACACCCTTTGCAAATTTAAAAAAATGAAAAATAGGATGCAATACATTAAGTCAATGGAGCTAGGTTTTCCTGGCACACGCTTTGGGCTTGGCAGGGACATGCTACAGGGGCCCAGAGGAGCAGTGGGCTCAGCCACGTGCGAGCCGTGGCA
>NW_006159886.1:2148387-2151740 GCF_000334495.1 Tupaia belangeri chinensis | reverse complement strand
CTCTGTCTCTCTCTGTCTTTCTGGTGAGCGCACGTGCCCTAAAGCAAAAAAAAAAAAAAAAAAAAAACTCTCCAAAAAAAAACAAGAAAGAAAGAAAGAGATTAAAGTAAGTCCTATAATAAGGAAAAACAAAAACCCTGGGAGGTCTAGAATGTCCATGTTTCTGGGAGACTTTGTTCGTAATCATTCAGCAAATCATCAGGCACTTGCTGTCCAGATTCCTCTTAGACTGGTGCAAGGCAGCCAGAGGGAGTTTTTGAAATCCTCCTGGCCAGCCTACCTCACGGTGGTTGGCGGCTGGATCCCACATGGCTGGCTGCACAAGTGCTTGAGAAACACACTGGGCGTGCATGTGCGTGTGCATGTGCGTGCCCAAAATCCCCACAGGCAGAAGAGGTGGGTGAGAGGGGACTGCAGCATTGCCATTCCCCAAGGGAGGTGCTTTCTCATTTTCCCTCTTTCTCTCTGTCTCTCTCCAGCAAGCATGCACACCCTTTGCAAATTTAAAAAAATGAAAAATAGGATGCAATACATTAAGTCAATGGAGCTAGGTTTTCCTGGCACACGCTTTGGGCTTGGCAGGGACATGCTACAGGGGCCCAGAGGAGCAGTGGGCTCAGCCACGTGCGAGCCGTGCCACCAGCTTCCGCGCACCCTGGCCCTGGGCTGCCCGCGTCTCCCTCAGCCGCTTCTGCCCACAACGCACGTAGGCTGTGCAGGTGGCACCGCATGAAGGCAGGCCTGGTGGCAACACTAATCCTGGAGAAGGCCTAAGCAAGTCACCTGTGGCCAGGGTTCCCAGGCACCTACCTGGGGCCTATGACAGACCCCAAAAGGCAGGAGCCGGTGGGTCCTGCACCAGCACACTCAGGAGCACGTGGCAACCCGAGGCCTGTTCCACACTCCGTGTGGTGGCTCATCTCCCCTCCTGCCACACCCCGGATTCCCTCCTCCCCCTTCCTGAGCATCTGCGTGGCTCAACGGCCTCCCCTGCTGGGCTGTATACCACCAATCCAGGCTCCAGGCCTTGGGAGTGATGTCCCCACCACTCCCTAACCTGTAAGGGGAAGTGTCAGTGGCCACAGCAATCAGGCCTCGGCACCGTGCCCTGCCCCACGGTCCAGCAATGTCTGCTATTCCCTGTTTGCATGTGCTCCTCCCTGCCTCGCTGGGCTGCCTTGGCCACCTCCTAACCACCCCAGCACTCGGCTCAGACTCCCCTCCTCTGAGAAGTCCTCTTCTGCCCTGCAGGCAAGGTCAGGGTGTCCTTGAGGCCCAATCCTCACAGGGATGACTTGAGGCCACCATTGCCTGGCCTTCTATCTCCAGGACTGTGAGGTCAGCAGGGTCAGGATGGCCACAGAAGAGAGATCCATTTACAGATAGAGAAACCAAGGCCTGGGAAGGTCCAGAGCCTGACTGGGGTCACAGAGGGAGTGGCAGCCATCAGGGAGAACCCGCCTCCCCCATACTGCTGGGCAATCAGAGAGGCTAAGCTGGACTTCAGAGCCTTCACCCCCTGTAGGCGCCACAAGCTTCCACTTCCCTGGCCAACGATGTCATCACAACCACAGCTGCTGGGCACCCCTCCTGGGCTGAGCCCTCAGTTTGGACCCTTACATCCCAGGAACACCAGGTGCCAAGACCCCGAGTCACTCCCAGTAGACAGAGCCATCCCACCAAGCTGGGCCTCAGGTACTTGCCACTCTCCCAGCTTTGTCTATGGCCACAGCCACGGGGCTTCCGTGGTCTGACTTCTTTCACCAGTTCAGTTTGTTCAGTGCACCCAAAACACGTGGTCCCTCGTGGGCAGGTAGGGCTCAATGCTGTGTATGTCACGCACACACATACATCACACACAGACTGCACAGAAACACACAACTACACACAAACATAACATATATACCATATGCATACACATACCACACATATCACACAAACACATAAACCACATACATACAAACACACCACACATATCACACAAACACATATACCACGTACATACAAACACAGCACACATATCACACAAACACATGCACCATGTACATACAAACACACCACACACATACCACACACAAGTGTACACCACCACAAACACACAAACATCACACACCACATACACTAGCTGCCCACCTCTCCCTGTCTGAGCTGAAGGGCAACCCTGGGGGGAGGCGGGCAAAGGCCGTGTCCTCAATTTAGAGATGAGGAGACACGCCCCACACACCCTATGAAGTCACGTGGCTGGGCTTGCTGCAAAGCTGGTCATTCGGGAAGGAAAGAGCAGAGGAGAAGAGGGGCAGAGACTGTGTCTGAGGGTGGCCTGTGCCCACAGAGCAGGGGAATGGCCAGGGTGGCTGGGCAAAGACTGTGGCCCTGGCAGGGGAGGATCAGCGGTCAGCCTCGGGCTCTGCTAGCCAGGTGGCTTAGTGGGGACCGTAACAACCACGCCCAGACTGCACAATGGTAACGCCCGAGTGGGCCCATGGATGTGACAGTGCTTAGGAGGCTGGTGTGTTCCAGAAACATGGCTCTGCACTGTGTGATGAGCAAGCGACACAGAAACACAAAGGCAGTGGGCAGGGGCCAGCCAGGCTCTGAGCAGGCCCCACGAGCCACCTGTCCCCATCCACCCACTGTAGGAACCCCCTCCTCAATGCCCCAGACCTTCATGAAGTCGTTCTATCTCTTGAAAGTCCTTCCAGTGACAGGAAGACCTCCTTCCTCTCCCCAACCCGGCAGCCCCCACTTTAGAAAGCACTTCCTTAATCTTATGCAAAGAAATGAGCAAACAAAGGCCGCCATATAACTCCCACCCTTGCCTCCTTCAGGCCCCTGGAAGCCCCCAGAATGCGTCCTCTGCCCTCCACACAGAGGAGCCCTGCAGAGCCTGGAAGGTTCGCTCCCACCTCCACTACCTCCTCTCTGGGTACCATGGCGTAGTAACAGGGGGCATTTACTGAGCGCATGCTGATTACCAGGCACCGCGATAAACCTTCAGAGCAATCTCGTTCACAGGCTGTGCTGAAGTGCCACCATTGCCTCCACCTTGTGCATGAAGTAGCTGAGGCCCAAAGACAGTGACCAACCTCAGGCATGCAGTTAGAAGAGAGCCAGGCTTCAGAGTCAGGTGCATGGATTCAAATCACTGGCTGGTTCCCGTGATGTGGGGTGCGTTTTCTCATCTGTGAAGGGGACCGTTCACCATGGTGACGCTCCTAGACCGCGAGTGCTCCACACGCAGCCCTCCGTGGTGACGCTCCTAGACCACGAGTGCTCCACACGCAGCCCTCCGTGGTGACGCTCCTAGCCCGCGAGTGCTCCACACGCAGCCCCCCGTGGCACAGCTCCTCGCC
>NW_006159886.1:2144987-2148003 GCF_000334495.1 Tupaia belangeri chinensis | reverse complement strand
GCAGGTGTTTTTCCAAATGCACAGACACCGGCCGTTCTGTTTCCTGGAGCTGGAGCCGGGCACCCAGGCTCCGCAGTGAACGAGCTCAGAAGGGACAAAGACAAGGCGAAGGGGAGTGAAGGCATCGTGTCGGAGCCAGTGGCCTGGGAACTGCTCTGCACAACAGGAGCCGCAGCTGGTGAAGAGTGTGCCTCATCAAGTGCCCAGAATGAATGGCCGCACTGCCCGTGGGGCAATACCACAGCTCAAGCACACACAGGTGCCTCGGCCTCTGCCCTCCACGTCCACGTCCTCTGGTGCTCACCCCTGTGCACTGCCCAGGCCCCATCAGTCTGCCTACCAAGTCCCCACTGCAGTCCTCGGTCCCCCTCAGCCTAGCTGCCTGCAGCCTGGCTGGCCTCAAAAGTCTAGGCAGTCTCCCTCTTCCTCCTCCTCCTCCCCCCCCTCCTCCTTCTCTTTTCAGCCATGCCCTTGTGGCCACAGGAGGGTGCCTCATAAAGCAAGTCAGTCACATCCCACCCCGCAAAGAAAATAATAACGACAAACCAACCTGCCATGCTCGCTGCCCCAGGAGAAAACCCAGGCATGGCAGTGGGACGCCTTGCAAGGCCCCTTGCCATCTTGTCCAAGAACAGGGTGACATGTTTGTCTGCCCTGGGGGGGATCCTCAGCTCTCTCAAACCTATCATTTTGTTTACTTGAGTCTCCAATACCAAGCACAGTGCTTGGCCCAGGGCAGGCCCTTAGTAACATCAGGAGCCCTCTTGGGGTGCCTGCTGACCGGGAAAACACCACTCCCCCTCATACACACCGTGTGCAGTCTCTTCACATTTACAAAGTTCAAGCAACAGGACACACAAGATCCTTCAAGGGACACAGGTTTCCTGAGTCCTTGGCAAAAATATTCTGCAGAGCCCAGTGCAAATAGATAAGAGCTGATGTGTGTGGGTGGGCAGAGATAAAAGCACCTGGTGATAGGCTGAGGTCCAGCACTGGACACCCTCAATATTTAAATACGGCCCTCAGCAAAATGGCAAAACACTGACTATCAAGGGCTTTTGACCTGGCTCTTGGGTAAACAAAGCTGTGAGCATTTAATCTATACACACAGCCTCAGGGATCGGAGAGGAGCTGGGCTGGCTGGACACCAGTCCGTAGTCAGTCTGTCACTGACTCAGCACAGCAGCTGCAGGCCCCCTGCTGCCAGGCGCAGTGCTGGGACACGGTGCTACTAGCCAGGGCAAGACCCGGCATGCCTGCCCTCAGGGTGCCGCCAGCTCTCTGACTTAAAGCCTCATCGCAGACTCCTGCTCACTTGTTCTTTTCGGTACCTCCAGACACACATCAGGAGGAAACTGTCCCCTTGCATCTTAAATATGGCCACAGAGCTTCCAAGTGAGATTTCGCCACGAGCCACCACTTCTCTCCCTAGAAAAGTATTATGAGGTCAAAACACATCTTCCTTTAGCTGGCAACATCACCTGCCATTGTCACCTGTCACTGTCACCCCAGTCATAGAATCGGCACACTTGCGTCTGAAGCTCAGGACCATGTGGAAGGCTGCAGGTGACACAGCAGGACACTACGAGGACACTGCCTTCAATGGAGGTGAGAGGGCCCAGGATCCTTCATCAGCCTCCACCTCCTGGTCCTAAGTGTCACCTTGACATGGCCCAAAGAAGTAAGTACAGCCAAGTTCAGGGAGCGGAGGCATCTCTAGTAGATTCTAGAACACCAGGCTGCAATGCCAGAGACCCCAGAGCCTCAGTCCAAACTCATCATGACTCCTCCAAAAGACCAAAACTTGTAATCACAGCAGTACTGAGCAGTTATCTGCTCTCTTGTTATAGCCACTTGGGAAAATCCTGCTCAATGAAGGGGACCCTTCACTGCTCATTCACTGCAGAGCCCAGGTGCCCGGCTCCAGCTTCAGGAAACAGGATAGGAAGAAAGAAGGAAGAGAGGGAAGGAGTACACAGAAATAACAGAATTCAACTCTTAGTTTCTGGTCCAGAATATAAGGAGCTTGGAAGTCATGACTCCTACCCACACAAAGTAAGTTAAACAAAAATGAAAAGCAAGAACTTTTCTTTGATCCATCAGAGAACTCGGGTCACAGTGCTACGCTAAAACTTAGGGCGGCAGACAGGCAAATACAGAGAATCCTAACTCCCTGGAACAGAAACCTCCACAGGAACCACTTTAGGTTCCCTCTACCAAGTACATCATGTTGGACTTTCAACAACATAATTACAAGGCATACTAAAAGGCAAAATCACAGTTTAAGGAGACATAGCAAAAACTAGACTCAGAGATGTTGGAACTATCAGACTGGAACTTTAAAATAACTATGACTAATATCCCAGGGTTCTAACAGAAAAAGCAGATGACATGCAAAAGCAGATGGTAATGTAAGCAGAAATGGAAATTAAAAGAAAGGAAAGTAATGCTAGAAATCAGAACTACGAACAGAAATAAGGCACGCTTTGGATGGGCTCACTAATAGCCTATAATTACTGAATAAACAGTCAGTGAATAAAGGATAAGCAAACCGAAAAGGCAAAGAAAGAAAAAAAAAGAAAGACCAAAAAGGGGAAATAAAATATCTCGAGATTGTGGAACAACTACAAAAGATGTAACATATGTGTAATGGGAATACTGGAGGAAAAGGAAAGGAAACAAAAGAAATATTTGAAACAAACAATAATATCTGAGAATTTCCCCAAATTAATGTCAGGTCCAGAAAGTAGAGAACACTAAGCAAGCTAAAAATAAAAACAAAACAAAAACCTCTACTGAGGCATATCATATTCGAACTACAGAAAATTACAGATAAGAAAAAAATCCTGAAAAAAGCAAGAGGAAAAATATCGTATCTATTGGGGTTGTCAGAAAAGTCATGACACATTTTTAGATAGAAAAATATGTCATTTCTTTTCTAACAATCCAATACAAGGACATACGGATAAGAATTACACCAGATTTCTCTTCGGAAGCCATGCAAGCAAGAAAGAGT
>NW_006159886.1:2130684-2144809 GCF_000334495.1 Tupaia belangeri chinensis | reverse complement strand
GAGGAAGTTGGGGAAACACACTAACCTGTGTTTATATCCTGTAAAATTATCCTTCAAAAGTACAGGAGAAATAGACTCTCTCTGACAAAAAGTGAGTTTGTCACATAGACCTGTCTTAGAAAATAAAGGTTAAAAGAAGTTCTGCAGAGATGGAGAATGATGTAGGTCAGAAGCTTAAATCTAAATAAAGAAGCCCAGCCTCTGTGGTGTGGTTTGTACCATACGAATTGCCAAACTGGAAGCCACATGCCAACAGTGGTTAGAGTCCCAGCCTGGATGACCTGAAAGCATGCAGGACACATGCCGTGGATCCTGGCGAGCTGGAGGACTAGAGGGAAGCGACTGCAGTGTGGCAGAGCCCTGTGAAGGGAGCGTCTCTTTTTCTTTTTCTCTTTCTCTCTCCTTCTCTCTCTTTCATGTACATGTATGTACACACACATGCACATGCCCTCTATCAAGATTAAAATAAAACTAAAGAAAGGAAGAGTTTTAGAGAAAAAATAAGGTGAAATAAAGACTTCTATTTTTTTTTCTTTTTTTTTTTTTTTTTTTAGTTTGCTCTAGTGCACATGAACTCATCAGACAGAAAGAGAGAGACGGAGAGACAGAAAGTGAGAAATTACACACACACACCCCGCTACCAGGGAGGATGGTCATGCTGCAATCTTTTCTCCTCCTTTCTCCTCTCAGGGTTTTGGGCACCTATATACACACACCTGGCATGATTTTCAAGCCACTGGGTCTGGGACTTGAACCATGCTGTTGGCCATATGGGATCCAGCCACCTTAACCTCCACAACACTTGCTGGCCCATCTTTTTCTTACTCTTAATTGATTTAACAGGCAACAGGTTGTCCAAGATAGTAACAGCAATACTGACTCCAATGATTATAGCTACGGACATGCCTATCAGCAGTGTTCTAAGGGCAGAAAGGAGCTATACTTCGCCATAAGTTACCTGTACTACTCACGAAGCAGTATGTGGCTATTTGCACGTGGGCTTGGATTAGTTGTAAATTTAGGGTGGCAACTAAAAAAAGGTTTAAAAGAAGTACAACCAATATGTTCATAAAGGAGATAAATGAAAACATTAAAACTTCAGAAGGCAGAAAAGAGTGGAAGACAAAAACAAACAAAAAATAGATGATTGGAAGTGGTAACAAAGAGTCGGTATTAATCCAACTGTATCAATAATAACTTTAAACGTCAGTGGTTTAAATATAGCAATAAAAGGCAGACACTGTCAGAGTGGGTCAAAAAACACGACCAGCTATTTGTATCGAAAAGAAAGCCCTGAGTTTTAAGACTGGCACGCACAAAGCCAGTGCACCTGCGCACATTCATAGGCAATTAAGGGAACTGAAAACACAAAGTAATTCCCAGCCACTGTTAATCTCTCAATGTTGACACGGTCTCAAAACTACAGTCAAGAAAGCAGACTCTACCCCTTTTCAATCAAAGAAAGAGCTTTGTAATTCATTCAGTAAGATAGCAATTACATTATAAAATGACACTCAAGGAGCATATTATTTAATAATATGGCCCAACAGAATATATGAGGGGGAAAAAAAAATCTCATTATGACCCTGAATGAGAAGCACAAAGACAAAGCCCATGCCAGGAAGAATTTGGAAGTTAGCTAGGCAGGAATTCTTTCCAGGGTGCTGAATATTTTACGAGCAGGCCTCCACTCCTGCTCAGGGCCACTGCTGCACCTTGACAGTGGGGACAGTGCCTCTGTTCACAAGCTCTTTGCAAGGTTTAGCAGGCACGGAGCACAAATGTTTCATTTCCATACGGAAAAGCTTATAACACACACTCCATTTATACTTGAGGGCAAGCGAAATAGAGGTGGGACTAATGTTAATTCCTTAAAAAGTGCTCAGAAATTCATCCTTCTTTGAATGATGCATGCAGATTCATTTACTCTGAAACTTTGTTCCATTTATGGGTCTCATTTCCAGCCTTGATAATTATGACCGCTAGTGGGTGGTGGGCAGCGGAATTCTTTTTTATGGAGTTTCTTGCAGAGTTAAATGTTCTGAGACCGTATTTCCCATCAGCTCTTGCTCTTTGGGTCCCTGCATCCCTGCAAGGGCAAATCCTTCACACGGTTCTCTACATTTCCCAGATTCTCCTGCAGTAGGTGGGGATCATGTGACTAGACCTGGCCAATGATGTATGAGCAGCAGTGATCCCTGTCACTTCAAGCTAAGGCGTTTAAAAGCCTGTTTGGGGGCCAGCAGGTGGCATGGTGGTTAAGGTGCTGGACTCCCACATGGTCAACCACAGTGTGAGTCCCAGACCAGGTGGCTTGCTTTCTCACGCGGAGTCCCAGACCAGGTGGCTTGTTTTCTCACACTTTCCTTCTCTTTCTCTCTGGTGAGTGTATGTGCCCTATAGCAAATTTAAAAATAGCAATAACAAATTAAATTACATAAATAATTCTTTCAAAATGTTAAAACTAAATAAATAAGAAATAAAAGCCTGTGTAATTCCTCTCCCCTTCCCCTGGCTGCAGAGACATTGGAAGCCATGTGTCAAGATGGTGGGTTAGAAAGGACTGGATCCCTGTCATCTGCTGGAAGCGAGCCTCAGCAGGCCTATTCCTGAGTACATGTGAGTGAGAGCTGACCTTTCAGGGTTCCTTGGCTGTTTCACCAAACCTGGCTGACACTCTCGTCTAGGAATGCCCTTCCCCTTCTTTTCCAAAACCTGCCCATCTTCAAAATCCAAGTTGGACATTGCCTCTCCAGAACACTTCGGTTGATATCACTTCCAACCCAGAAATCAGGTGGGGGGCTTTCTCTACAGACACATAGGCCCCAAGCATCCCTTTCTCACAGCCCTGACCACACGTGTCAGCACTGCGTGTCTTCCCACCAGAATGGACGCTGTGTCAGCCAGGCCTGTGTGCCTCAACCTGCGAGCCTGGCTCAGCCCCTGCTGCAAAGTCCAGGCAGCTGGCGAGTGCCTGTGAGATGGACTTACATGTGCCCGCACACGTGGTTCTTCACACACAGACACTGCGTGGGTCCTGGGGTGGTCACACCCACACCACGCCCCTCCTCTCCTGTTGGAGCCTCATGTCGAGTAGTGACAGGGTGAAATGCCCACAAACAACCACAGCCCCCAAGGGAGACGGTAATGAAGATAAGCCACGGTGGATACCCCCAGGCAAGAGAGGTGCCTCCAGCCGACGGCTCCGTATCTGAGCTGCACCTGGCAGGACCTGGGCAGGCTGATGTGGGGTTCATTTATTTGGAGTCTGGGGTGGCTGGGGCAGAGGAGGCTTTTGGGGAACCACACTCTCCTATTCCCAACCATGGTGTTACAGGCTGAAGTGCGCCCCACCTGACATGTACATATTGCAGACAGGGCCATTCAAGAGGGAATGGAGGTGAAGGGAGGTCATCAGGGTGGGCCCTAACCCCGTTCCCTACAGGAAGAGATGAGGACACCGACACGCAGTGGGACCACCGTGGAGGACAGAAGATGCCAAGGAGAGGCCTCGGAGAGAAACCCGCCCTGTCAACACCTTGACCCTGGACTTCCAGCCTCCAGGACTGTGAGAAAACAACTTTCTGAAGCTGAGGTGGCTGGGTCTGTTTGACCTTGCTATGGCAGCCCTGGCCGACCAATACAATGAGCTGTGAGGTGGGCACTCCCATGGCCGACCAATACGATGAGCTGAGAGGTGGGCACTTCCAGGCACAGCACGGCCCTCCGGTAGACCAGCCATCACGTACTCAGCACTTCACACTGGAATGACCCAGGCTCCCACCCTCATCGCACCCATGGTCACAACCCCCGAGACGCTGTCTACAGCCTGTGTATGAGAAGCTGAGGCTGGGGGAGCCACGGCCAGCCAGGGCATGACCCAGACCTTCCGGAGGGACCCATCCCACTGGTCCTCCCCTCCTTCTCACACCCCTCTGCCCAGCAGAACAGCCAGCTCTCACAGAAGTCTTTAGTGACATTCTTTTTCAATTAATTTATTTTTATTTTTATTTTTTTGCCATAGGATACATGCACTCACCAGAGACAGAGACAAAGGGAAAGTGAGAAAACAACCCCCAGGGGGGATGGCCAAGCCACAGTCCCTTGTCAGGATTTTAGGCACACACGCACACACGACTGGCATGACAGTCAGGCCACCAGGTCAGGGACTTGAACTGCTGAGTCAGCTATATGGGATCTAGCGTCTTAAGTTCCACGCCACCTGCTGGCCTAAACATTCTGTTTGATTTTTTTTTTTTTTTTTTTTTCCAGAGAGCAAAGAGAGAGACAGGGCAGGGGTGGGGGTGGGTGAGAAGCACCACCGTGGGGAATGGTCTCACTACAATCCCTTCTCCTCCCAGGATTTGGGGCATGCATGTGCACACCCCATCTGTTTTTCAAGCCGCTGGGTCTGAGACTTGAAGTGTGCTCAGCCAAGTGGGATCCTGCTGCTTTAACCACCACACTGAGGGCTGGTCCGTAACACAAAACTGAGACCGATGTCATGGGGCATTACGGAATGGAGGGATGGGGAAAAGTAAGCGGTGAACGAAGCGTTCCTTCAACGTGCGCGGACGTGTTCTGACATCGAAACACAAGCCCGCACACCTACAGATCCGTATTTCAGCCTGCTTCGCCCTGACAGCCATGAAATAGTTAAGCTCTCCTGAGAAACCCTGTCTCCTTCTGGAGCAGGAGGGCAGCAAAGCCAGGTGGTCAGTTTGTGCCTCTGGGGGTCTCGAGAGGGAGGCCTCATTTCCCACCTTAGTAAACGAGACAACCGAGGCACAGAACAGCTCCCCCACTGCCCACGTTCACACAGCAGAGGCTGCTCCTGCCGTCCGCCCTGCACTTGGCTAGCCCGTTCTTTCTTGCTTCTCTTGTTTTTTAAGTTTATCTGTTTTCTTTCTTTCATGAGAAAGACAGAGAGCAAGAAGGATGCAGGACACAGGGCATCATCACGCTGTGGTCCCCTCTGCTCAGCCCTCCCCAGCTCTGCGTGCCTTGGGAGCCAGCACCCTCCCCTGGCCCCCGTGTGTCAGGAGGCCTGGGCCGGCCAGGTGGGTCCCTGCGCTGCACCACCACACCTAGGTCGCTTGCTTTTTAATTTTTGATGGGGATGAGCACCAGTCAAGGGCTACACTAAAGAATTCAGATTTCCAAGCAATGACCTATTTAGGGAAAATCAGTAAGATGCCCCTCTCCTCCACTCCAGCTGGCCCACCGACACCCACATGGCTGCCGCCCTGACTCTCACAAACCCCGGGAACCGGCTACTGGTCACACACAGGCACTTAGCCGGAGCTCCGCACTGACTCAGCAGGCCCCAGGCATCCGCCTGACTACCCCACCCTGCGGGTGAGGAAACCGAGGCTCATGGAAGTGAAGTGGAGAGTCCAGGCTCCGCCAGGGCCTGTGTGGTTCTGTGACCCGCCCCTCCAGTCCTGCTCTGCTCCATGATTCACCTCCACTCGGTGGCCCCCCTGACTCCCGTGTCCGGGCTGGGATAAGCGATTTCTTCCTATGCCTGTCACTTTGCCTCGTGGCACTTTCCTCGAGGTACCTTGGAAGACCTCCCCGGTGCAGCAGCTCTGCTTCCTCCGTGCGACAGGACAGCCCCGTGCCAGGCCCCGCCTTCCCAGTGCCCACCCGCCCAGCACCTGCACTGCACTCCTGGCTGGAGGCAGGGCAGCACTGCACCTTCCTAACGGCCAGCAGCACTGCTCCCGCGTCTTCACGGGGATTCCGGAACCACAAAGCTCTCACTGTGCCACCTTAATCGTGTCACACCTGACATAGTTCCTGAAAAGTCACCTCACCCTGGGAGACAATAGACTCATATAAGCAGAAAACCCCTTCGCTCCCAGGAAATCCAGACCTCGGGTTAGCCAAACACTGCAGAAGGTGGCGCTTGAGAAAATGAACCCAAGGAGGGACCAAATGCACTGCCCCAAGCGGCAGGGCCTGGGGAGCTAGAAACCGCACTTCCCAGACTCCCTTAGAGCACGGGTCCTGCAAGGGACTCACCCACTCATTCACAGGTGTGACCTCAAGATAAAAGGGACCGGGTGGTTGGGAGAGGTGGCTACTTGCTGGTGCTGGGTGCCCTGGTGCTCAGGGGTCCGACCATGGCCTTTTCACCCCTGGCTTGCCGCTGTACTCAGGCAGCCCCAGCAGAGTATCTGAGCCCCTGCCCCAGCTCCCCTGGGCAGCAGAGGCGGCAGCTCCCAGGAGCCCACCCTGAAGCCCAGCCAAGACCTGTCCTTCCACCTTCCAATCACACTGTCCACCTACTTCCAGGTTAGGTCCCCACTGTTCAAAGCAGCTCAACAGAATGGTTCCTGTCATCCACACCTGAACACAGGTGGGCGTGGTGCCCCAGACCCTGAGTTAAAATGAAAGACGGACAAAGCCAATGTTCTATGAGAGCAGAAAACCGAATACTGCTTGTGTGAATTACAAACAACCCGACACACCCCCACGTGCCTCTGATGGCACTTCCCACCCCAGCCCTCGGCATTGCTGTGGGGCACAGCGTTCTCAAGGGCCAGCTCTGGCTGCAGGTGTCATGGCTGAGCTGGAATCTTGACTCTGCCACTGGGAATTCTGTGTTCCAGGGCAAGTGACTTGGACTCTCTGGGATTCGCTTTCCCCCACCTGGAAAAGGAGGAGAGCAGTCACACGCATTGCATCTCACGGGGCTGCTGTGGGCCAAGCGTGAGTGCGTACCACGCAGAGAGGCCCAGGCAGCACGGACAGGCCAGTTTCTCCTCGACTTGATTCCTGGGCCGACTGCACTCTCCGGCTCTGCCACTGTACCCGCTCCCATGCTCCTCGCTTCTTCTTGTCCTCCCAGGCCTAAGACACATTGTAACTTTCCCATATGACACTCAAACACACACACATACACGCACACACATGCATGAGCATGCACTCACGCAATAACAAAGTCAGACCTGTTCTCCTCTGAACTCCTCTGAAGCCTGGGTGCCACTTCTCCCCCACTTTAACCTGATTTCAGGGGGTTCACATGGGCTCCAAAATGAGATCTCATTATTTTAAAAGATTCTATCACAATTTCAAAAAAAAGTTGGAGACCAGAGTATTGGAAGAACATTTCAGTGACACTGAAAAAGGTTGACATGTTATGAGTCATTGCATCCCTCAAAATCACATGCTGAGGTCTTCACCCCAGGACTACAGAAGGCGACCTGATTAGAGAAAGGGTCTTTACAGAGGTCACTCAGGTGGGCCTTATCCCACTCTGCCTGGCGTCCTTACAGGAAGGGGAAATGTGAGCGCAGAGGCACATGGGGAGAAGAGCACGTGAACACAAAGGTGGGGGTCCAGGTGATGCTTCTACAGCCAGGGGCCACCAGCGATGTCCTGCCGAAGCACCAGGACGAGGGCAGAGGCTTCCCGCAGTCTCCCCAGAGCCTCCGGCAGGACCAGCCCTGATGACTGAGGAGTCCAGCCTCCAGAACTGAGGGACAGTAAGTCTCCATCGTCTAAACCACCCAGTGTGTGCGGCCCACCTAAAGTAGCCCTAGCAACTGCATACAGTATTGGCCCATTTTTTCAAAGATCCATTTCACACAAAGAAAGACAAAAGGCTGTTTAGGAATAGGACAAATGGGGTTCCCCAACCAGATATCCAAGTTCTCGCCTATCTTCTTTTCCTCCTCTCTTTGTAGGAGGTGGGGAGGGACTTTAGTCAACCCTGGTGATACACATCCTTCCGTATAAATTGTACACACACCTGGTCATAGGCTTACCATAAATGTCCCCAGATACAGCGGCTGACTCAGGGGACATCCTGTTAGGCGCATACACTCGCTGGAGTGAGCAAAAACAAGAAAGCACTCCCCAGGAGGGATGGTCATGCCACAATCCCTTCCCCTCCATTCTCTCTGGTTTTATGGGCACCCATGTACATGTACCCAGTGTGTTTTTCAAACTGCTGGGTCTGGGACTTGAACTGTGCCGTTGACCATGTGGTATCCAGATACCTTACCAAGGGGGCTGGCCACAACACAATCCTTCTCCTCCATTCTCCTTTTGGGAATTCAGCATGCACGCACACATGACCAGTGTGTAGCTTATCACAAAACAAGCATTTTGCAAGATACACACTGAAGAGTGGAGGGTATCGGGAACCAGCAGTTAGCGTAATGGCTATGTCGCTGGACTCCCACGTAGTCGACCGCGGTTCACGCCCCAGACCCGGTGGCTTAAAACTCACGCCGGGCGCGTGTGCGTGCGTGCCCAAGATCCCGAGAGGAGAATGGAGGAGAAGGGATTGCGGCGTGACCATCCCCCCGGGGGGTGATTTCTCGCTTTCTGTCTCTATGTCTCTCTCTGGCTGTCTGGCGAGCACACGCGCCCTACAGTGAAAATCTCTGTGGAGGGTATCTCACTAGCTCGCTCAGTCTCTTACTTGGGACACTGTGGTTATTTCTAATGATTTTGTGCATATTTAAAGCTTTTCCCCATAGAAGATTCCCTTTCCAAGCATGGATTCTTTATGGGTGAAACACTTCAAAGTTTCAAAGGGGCTCATGCCCATTCATACCTGTAAGGAATCCCAACCTGGGAGTTCTGTGTTTTAATAATGGTAGTTTCAAATACTCTGCTTTTCCTAAGTCTACTGCTTTTTAATAGATTTGTTTTCTATCTTCAGCCAGATAATTACATGGATTTGATATGCAACAGGAGCTTTAAGTTGAAGGACCAGCAGGAGGTGTAGAGGTTAAGGCACTGGACTCCCACATGGCTGATCACAGTTCAAGCCTTGGACCCGACAACTTGAAAGTCATGCCAGGCGTGTGTGCATGGGTGCCCAAAACCCCAGGAGGAGAAGGAATTGCGGCAGGGCCATTTCCCTGGGGGGGAGTGATTTCTCACTTTCCCTCTCACTGCTTCTCTGTTTCTCTGGAGAGTGCACGCACCCTACGGCAAAAACTTTTTAAAAAGTTCTAAGTAGATTCAGCAATACTAAAAAGACTGTGTATTTTGCTTGTTGAGCTACTGTATCTTGACATTACCATTTAAAATCCCATCCTGAATCCTTACATGATACTTGAGTAACTGCTCTCCAATTTAGGAGGCAGCTCACATTAGGGGCAAGGGCATGGCCTGTCAGTGTGCCGCGCTGGATGCCACCCCGTGCTGCAAAGGACACGGCATTTCAGAAGCCTGGAAGCTGTCAGCACAGGCCTGGTCGCAATCAGTGATTAATCAACAAGGGTGGAGATTATCATACGACTGCCACCGACAGGTACGAAGGGCATCGCAGGGTCTTCAGCAACCTCAGGGATCATAACTCAACCCGAGTTCACAGGTGAGAACCTGAGGACAGAAACGATTGAAAGGCACAGCTAGAAATGACAGCTTGGCCTTCAGTGCCGGTTCCCTCAGTCCAGTTGCTCTGTGCGTGTGTGTGGCTTCCCATCTCTGGAGGAGAGTGAGTGGGGAGCTAAGAGTGGGCGTCAGAGGAAATGAGCAATGGTGGGAACTCTGCCACCACAGCTTGAGCTGGACCCTGAGCCTCGGGGCCACTGAAGCCATGCAGCCAACACAGGATGGCTCACACAGGATGCTCTTGAAGACCACCTGTGGCCACCATTCAGAGTCCAGCTTTGCATCAGCTATTAATTCACTGGGGCACTGCCCAAACGTCCTTCCCGTTCCCAGCACAGGCCCAGAGATTCTCTGCGGACAGCTCCTTTACTTCCTGATGTGTGTCAGGACTGGCTGCCCCAAGTTCATGTCAGCGGGGCTCTGTTAGTTAGCTTCGCCAAAGGTTCCGGGTCCACGTGTCTCCCTTCCTCCTGGCTGCGGGGGGGTTCGAGACTCTGAAGCCATTTGTGGCATCTGCCCACCCTCGGCGTGGGGCACACAAAGCCAGTCTGCAGAGGCACGGGCCCAACTGAGCAGATTGTTTTAGGTCTGCCTTTTACAAGTAAAAACGTAAAATCATGCTAATCAAAGAAAAAATCCGAGACACTTGGAAGAGAAGACAAAACCAGTTTACAATCCCACCCCCACTCACAGCCACGGGTAGGGGGCTGGCATGAGTCTTCGCGGCCTTGCTTCCCAGGAGGCATGGCCGGCTAAGTGAGCACCATGCCCAGCCCGGCCTTGGCTGACACAGCCGACCTCGCAGTCTCGTGGTGGGAGAATGACTCAGGAATCACCGAGAGGGAATCAGAGCTTCGGTGAAAGGAAGTGGCACGGCCAGGCTACCCAGGTAAGGAGAGATACTGAATTCAGGAACTGAAGCCAAATCTGACCCGAAGTCGCAGTTGGCCACACACTCTCGGGACAGAAGGGATGTCCGTTTCAACTCTCTTTTGGAGATTTAGAAAGAGGGGGAAGGGGGCCAACAGGTGGTGTGGTGGTTAAGGAGCTGAATTCCCACATGGCTGACCACGGCTTAAGTCCCAGACCCTCCAACCTGAAAAGTCATGTCAGATATGTGTGCACGCATGCCCAAAATCCCAAGAGAATGGAGGGGAAAGGACTGCGATGTGGCCACTCCCCCACGGGGAGATTTCTCAGTTTCTCTCTCTAGCTCTGTCTCTCTTCTGGAGAGCACTCTCATCCTATGACCAAAAAACTAAAATTAACTAAATAAATAAAGTAACCTAATTTAATTTAAAATTCAACATTGATGTGTGCTCACAAAGTCCAAACTACACCGAGTTCCCTTCCTACCTGCTGGGGCTTTTCCTCCCGACCTGGCCAGAGCCCTGCACCTCTTGCCCCCCGCCCACAGTACAGAGCAGACCCTTGTTGCCCCCAGGCTGGGGAGATGAGGCAAAACCCTCTGGCCCAGGCTCAAACCTCAGCACCTGCGTCCAGCTGGGTGGTCAAGACCCTGTGGCACACCGCGGCCAACATCTCTGTCCAGTTCCCAGCTCTCCCTGCAGCCCATCCTCCAGCCGCTCCTCCTCTTTGCTCCCTTCCCTGCTCTGCAACGTCCACTGCCCCTGCATGCTGGAACATCACCCTTGTCTTCCCCAGCCTCCACTCACCTAAACCCCAAATCCTCTACAGCCAACTTCACACTCGCTCTTTCAACAAACAGGCCACAAAGTTTGTGGGTGCCTACTGGGTGCCAAAATCTGGGGCTGGAAAAGTGAATGATTCAGGTAGGACCCCCCACAGCTTCTCTACCTCACAGAACATCCCACTCCATCAGAGAGACAGACAGACAGACAGAGGGGGAGAGAGAGAAGCACGTGGGCCCCACGTGATGTGCTTTAGGGGTATCAGCTCAGTGTCTGCTGAGTTCTCGGAGAGAGACGCCGCTATTCTCCCACATCACCCAATCACAGAGGAGGAGAAACTGTGCCTGGAGAAATGAAGTGACCTGCCCAAGGTCATGGGCTGGGAGCAGCCCCCTGCCGAGGTCCAGATACCTAAAACCCTGACTTACTCTGCAGTGAACTTCTCAAGAACAGCATCCAAGGCTTATCCACCTCCCGGCCCCAGGGCCCCGCCCAGGGCCTGACACAGCAGGGACACAGCCGTTTGCTGAACGGAGTGGTTTCTGCATCCAGGAATAGATACCTGCCTCTCCTCCCGGCCTCTGAGGGAGCGTCCAGCAGCTCAACCGACTCCTGATGGTGATGGATAGACTATGGTACCGGCAGGGCCTGCGTCGGCGTCTGGCTGGCTTCCGCCTCCAAACCAACAGACTCCATCTGGGCCCTAGAAAACTGCCCTGATGCTATGAGCAGGAAGAAAAATCTTTAAAAAGCAAAACCCCAGGCCTTACGATCAGCTTCCTCGGCCATCACAGAGAGAAGAGAGCATGTGTTATACCCGGCCCCAGCTCGGGTCCTCGGACGCAGTTATGGAGTCTCCAGAGGGAGCACACCCTCTCGTGATGGGAAGCAGCCAGCTGTCCATGCCGAGACAAGCATTTAGAGGCCAGTGAGGTCCCTGTCATCCCAAAGCAAAATGCTAGTTAAGGGTGTCGGGAGAGCAGGCCTTTCTCCCCCAGCCTGGCTTCTGTGTGACCCTGTCCAGCCCGGTTTCATACCCTCTTGCTCCCCCAGTCTCTGGGCTCTGGTCCTGGCCCTCCATCATCTGGTTCCTGAGCACATAAGCCATCCTCCTCCCAAAGGTGGCATGGCCACACCAGCCTACACATCGACAATGAAACACCAGCCACCGTGTGCATTATTGCGTTTAGTCCTCACAGGGAGTGCTGTTATTACCCTCACTCCACACGTGGGAAAACTGAGGCTTAGAAGTTTATGTAACTTTCTCAAGAACCTAAGCCTGACAGTGACCAAGTCAAGATTAAAGACCAGACTACACTCTCAGACCATGTCTGTACGTGCTGCACCACCAAACACGGCCTGCACGCCCCCTAGTGCACACGCCTTTGCCCAAGCTGTTCGCTCTCGCCCGTCTGCCACTCTCCCTTCTCCTGGCCTGGCCACTCCAGTTTCAATGCCACCTCCTCGGAACCTTCCCTCTGGGTTTTCACGGTACTGTGGCTATCCACACCCCCACTCAAGCCCTGAGTCCTCTGGCCCTGCCAGCGGCAGCCCTCTCCTGCCTGCCACCCTCTCTCCCTCAAAGTTCTCTGAAGGCCAGGTCTCTATAGCTGGACGAGGCTGGACGAGGGTGGCTCAGACTACGCGGTGTGACCAAGGGCAAATCCCTTCCCTGTCGAGATCCGTTTCCCTGTCTGTAAAATGAGATGACTCAATAAACATACCTACGTCAGTGTTGCTCTGAGAATTAAATGAGGACATGAGTGACAGATGTTAACATAGTGCCAGGCTGGTGACACGCTCGCTGAGCCTCGGCTGCTGTTAGTGTGACTGCTTTCACCGGGGGCCACTGCAGCGCTGCTGCGCCTGACGCACTGTGACCACTGACTGCGGCTCAGGGCCGGAAGGGAGAGAGGAAGTCAGAATCAGCCTGGTACCCAGCCAGCAGACACCACTCTGAATGGGAGGAAAAGGCCCGTGCCTCATTCTGGCTAGAGAGCCCACGGACTTCGATGAACTATCCGAATGACCTCTCCGCAGGGAGCTGCCTATCTAAGCCCATAGCTGCTGCTCCCAGTCCCTGTCCCCACCCACCCCGAGGACCTGTGCTGCTGCCCTATACTGGGAACGTCAACGTAAAGCCTGGCAGGGCTGACCCTGTAGCCAGTTTAAGGGAGTCAGATCCCACACGGCCAACCACAGTTCAAATCCCAGCCCCAGCAGCTTGAAAAACATGCCAGGTGGGCTAGCAGGTGGCATGATGGTTAAGGAGGCTGAATTTCACATGGCTGACTGTGCAGGTCGAGTCCCAGACCTGGTGGCTTGAAAATTATACATGTGTGTGTGTGCCCCAAACCCTGAGAGGAACATGGAGGAAAAGGGCTTGTGGCATGGTGACCTCCTTCCTGGGAAAAGCAGGTATGATTCCTCAGTTTCCCTCTCTTGTTTTCTCTCTCTGGTGAATCCACATGCCAGAAGATAAAACTTAAAAAAAAAAAAAAAAAGGAAAAAGAAGACCATGTCAGGCAGGTGTGCATGCATGCCCAAAATCCCATCAGGAAGAAATAGAGAAGGGACTAGGTGTGACCGTGTCCCATCAGGGAGGAGGTCTCTCCCTCCCTCTCCCCACTCCCTCACTTTAGCACACACCCTGTGGTAATTTTTTTAAAAAAAGGAAAGAAATAGGTAAGGCCTGGCATCAGAAAAGTTTGGTCAGCACTCATAAATGCAGACAATCTCTAAAAGAGAAAACAACGCCTGATACTGCTACTTGGGAACACTTACGTGATCCTTTGACCCCTACATTTAAACTCTGGTTCTTTGATCTAAATACTCATGAGACTTCACTCTTACAGTAGGAGTTTTCTGCAATCTTCTCACAGAACTGGGTATTCCTTAGCAGTTCTGATAAACCCACACACCTGCCTGCTAACCGGAGCACAGTGTTTTTCTATAATAAGCCACACCTACACACAGCCTCCTCTCCCACCTGCCTGAGGGATATGCAGGCAAATTCACATGTGCTCAGCCACTGCCCCCAAATCGAGCTCCACCCAGAGGCTCAAACACCTGCTCGACACTTGACCCTGCCTTGACTCCTGCTCCGGTGTTCG
>NW_006159886.1:2111967-2130472 GCF_000334495.1 Tupaia belangeri chinensis | reverse complement strand
CCGCCCCCGGACCCTCGGCTGCTGTTAGTGTGACTGCTTTCACCGGGGGCCACTGCAGCGCTGCTGCGCCTGACGCACTGTGACCACTGACTGCGGCTCAGGGCCGGAAGGGAGAGAGGAAGTCAGAATCAGCCTGGTACCCAGCCAGCAGACACCACTCTGAATGGGAGGAAAAGGCCCGTGCCTCATTCTGGCTAGAGAGCCCACGGACTTCGATGAACTATCCGAATGACCTCTCCGCAGGGAGCTGCCTATCTAAGCCCATAGCTGCTGCTCCCAGTCCCTGTCCCCACCCACCCCGAGGACCTGTGCTGCTGCCCTATACTGGGAACGTCAACGTAAAGCCTGGCAGGGCTGACCCTGTAGCCAGTTTAAGGGAGTCAGATCCCACACGGCCAACCACAGTTCAAATCCCAGCCCCAGCAGCTTGAAAAACATGCCAGGTGGGCTAGCAGGTGGCATGATGGTTAAGGAGGCTGAATTTCACATGGCTGACTGTGCAGGTCGAGTCCCAGACCTGGTGGCTTGAAAATTATACATGTGTGTGTGTGCCCCAAACCCTGAGAGGAACATGGAGGAAAAGGGCTTGTGGCATGGTGACCTCCTTCCTGGGAAAAGCAGGTATGATTCCTCAGTTTCCCTCTCTTGTTTTCTCTCTCTGGTGAATACACATGCCAGAAGATAAAACTTAAAAAAAAAAAAAAAAAGGAAAAAGAAGACCATGTCAGGCAGGTGTGCATGCATGCCCAAAATCCCATCAGGAAGAAATAGAGAAGGGACTAGGTGTGACCGTGTCCCATCAGGGAGGAGGTCTCTCCCTCCCTCTCCCCACTCCCTCACTTTAGCACACACCCTGTGGTAATTTTTTTAAAAAAAGGAAAGAAATAGGTAAGGCCTGGCATCAGAAAAGTTTGGTCAGCACTCATAAATGCAGACAATCTCTAAAAGAGAAAACAACGCCTGATACTGCTACTTGGGAACACTTACGTGATCCTTTGACCCCTACATTTAAACTCTGGTTCTTTGATCTAAATACTCATGAGACTTCACTCTTACAGTAGGAGTTTTCTGCAATCTTCTCACAGAACTGGGTATTCCTTAGCAGTTCTGATAAACCCACACACCTGCCTGCTAACCGGAGCACAGTGTTTTTCTATAATAAGCCACACCTACACACAGCCTCCTCTCCCACCTGCCTGAGGGATATGCAGGCAAATTCACATGTGCTCAGCCACTGCCCCCAAATCGAGCTCCACCCAGAGGCTCAAACACCTGCTCGACACTTGACCCTGCCTTGACTCCTGCTCAGGAGTCCGAGCCAGCCCTGCTGGCTCAGCCTGACTCCAGAGGTGCCCCCTGACCCCAGCCTCCTGAATGCAGGACTGGCCACAGGGCGGACCTGGGGTGGCAGGGAGCCCTTAGCGTGGCGACGCGGGGTTTTTAAGCCCATTGTTCTCACACCTTGCTGTGTGACCTTGGCCTTCTGTAGGACGGATTTCTTTTCTTTATTTAATTGTTAGAGTAAACATGTGTGCGCATGTGCACGCATGAGAAAGTGAGAGAGAGCGCGCGAACAAGCACATGCGTGTGTACTCTTCAAGAGGGCATGGCCGCACTGTAATCCTTCTCCTCTGTGTCTCCATCCTGCTGGGATTGGGGCGGACATGCACCTGTCCCACTGTGGTTTTCACGTAGCCAAGGTTAGCATTCAGCAGCCCATGTGGGACCCGGTTCCTTTAACCAGTGAGCGACAGGGCCAGTCAGTTCATTCGTACTCCATTTATCCTTCAAAAAAAGGATCTGAACTAGACATTGTTTCCCAAACACCAGTCACCCCTCTAGTGGCTGCCATAGGATTTCTGCGTAAAATGTATACAAAAATCACCTTTACTGAGGACTAGTTTATACTTTGAGCATACAATTCAAACAATCTTGACCATTAGACAATTAAATACAGGACATTTTTGGGAATTCCCCAAAAGTTTCCACAAACCCCTTTGCAACTCACCTTTACAGAACTAATGTTTTTCTTTAGAATTACTGACTTTTTCTTTTCTTTCTTTCTTTCTTTTTTTTTTTTTTAGTTTGCTATGGAGTGTGTATACTTGCTGGAGAGAAGCAGAGAGAGAGAGAAGGAAAGGGAAAAATCCCCCCCGGGAGGGATGGCCACATCACAATCCCTTCTCCTCCACTCTCCTCTCAGGATTTTGGGCATGTGCACATACATGTCCAGGATGTTTACAAGCCACTAAGTCTGGGACTCGAACTGCAAAGTCAACCATGTATGATCAAGCTACCTTAACCTCTGTGCTACCTGCTGGACCAAAATTACTGACTTTTTAAAAACTTATGCAGGGGCCAGCAGGTGGCTTGGAGGTTGAGGTGGCAGGATCCCACATAGCCAACTGCACAATTCAAGTCCCGAACCCAGTAACTTGAAAAATAAGCAGGCACATATGCACGCATGCCCAAAATCCTGATGGGATGGAGAAACAGAGAAAAAAGAATTGTGACATCACCACACCCCACTGGAGGGTCCTCTCTTTCTCTCTCCCACATGAGTATGTGAACACTCTAGCAAAAAAAAAAAAAAAAACAAATCAGACTTAACGCATTAGTTACCTTTTCCCCAATACATAGTAAAACATTATTGAAATAAAATGTCCATCCACGCATTCCCTAATATCTTCTCACATAGCAACAGAGGCATGCATTCGCACTGAGACACACAGGACATCGTCGCTGCCTGAGGCCCCTTCCAGCTCTGAAGTCTCTTACTTATCTCAGAGGAATCACTTCTGCATCTTACTCGCCAGAGTCTATCCCAGGGCCTTGTATTCAGCAGGTGCTAATCAAAACCAGCTGCTGAATCAGAGAGTTTAAGCCCATCTTTGCAGTCCCCGAACTGTCCCTGACTGCCACGTCCCACCGCCTTGGTGAGAAGCAGCCGGCTGATGTTCTGCAGAGCCGATAAAGCCTGCATTTAGGGAGACATCTGCTCTAGCCAGAAAGAAGACATGGAACGAAGAGGAAGCCAGGCGGAAGAGGAAGAATGAAACGGACAGGCGCCACATTGGAGAGCTGCTCCTAATTTTGGCCATTAAGTTCTCTTAATAATACAGTCATTTTTCATATCAAAACCATTGCAAAACAAACAAACAAACAAAAACAAAAAGCAAACAAAAAAAACCCTTTCTAAGGATATCAAATCTGCATTCCCAGAAGGGATCTACCACTAAGAGTGTGAAGAGACTGGTCCCCTTCCAAGTACTCATTTCATAACAAGCAAAATAACTAAAGGGAAGCCTTCTGTGCCCTGAGCAATTAGGCACGGAATTTGTCAGATGTGCAGAATCCTTTGGCGGGGGGAGGAGGAAGAAACATAAAGTATGTTGAGGAAGGGAATGCATTTCAGCCTAAAGGAAATACCGGAAAGGTGGGCACAGGGAGATTTAATAAGACTTCTGAGAGCACCACCATGCACGGGCCACCGCGGGCAGAAACCACACCCAGCTCTGCAGCTCTGACAAGCAGCACTCTCAGCTCCTCACCCAGCAGTGTGGTCAGGGGAGCGAGCAGATGAGCATACCCACTGCCCAGTATGGAGGGAGAATTTCTGGAGACAGTGTGGGAGCTGGCTAAAACTGGACCTGCGATATGATATATGATGATATATGATATATGCACACTTGACTGCTGGGATCTAGAGACCCTCTCCATGATGACACTGGTATACAGACAAGAATTATACTTATCTGTGGAGAAAAATATATATATATATTTTCTTCCTCTACTTGCAGTGTCTTTCAGTACCAGCCACCGCCACAACAATAGCTAATACCTACTTCACCCTTAACCATGCATCGGCTCTTTTCTAAACAGCCAACATTTAATCCTTACAATAACCCTAAGAAGTAGGTACCCTCGGCCCAGCCTTTATGACGCAGTCAATAGCACACTGCAGAGCTGGAAGCCACGTACTGGCCACAGTACGAGCCCCGTGCCTGGGCGCACTCGTAGTGACTTGTACTGGCCATGGTACAAGCCCCCTGAAAACATACTGAGCTCACATATACACGCCCCAAATCCTGGCAGGCTGAAACATGGGATCATGGCATGACCATGCCCTATGGAAGTGCACATCTGTCTGTCTTTTTTCATACATGCACACACATACTACCTTAAATTTTAAAAAATGTAGATACTACTATTACCCTATTTTAGGAATTGAAAAATTATGAAAGGGGCCAGTAGGTGGCATAGTGATTAAGGCGCTTGACTCCCATGTGGCCGACTACAGTTTGAGTCCCAGACCCAGCAGCTTGAAACTCAGACCAGGTGCTGTGTGTGTGTGTGTCTGTTGTGTCCAAAATCCTGAGAGGAGAATGGCGGAGAAGGGACTGTGGTGTGGCCATCCCCCCAGGGTGTGATTTCTCGCTGTCTCTTTGTCTTTATCTGTCTCTCCAGTGAGCACATGTGCCCTATAGCAAAATTCTCTCAAAAAAAAATTATAAAAAAGTGAAAGTGCACAGATAGTAATTGGAATTGAAATCTAGACAGTCAGGCTCCAGGTTGGAAGGTTGTGATGGTTGGAAGAATTACAAGGAATTCCTAACACACCCTTAAAAGTTCACCTCCAGCACCACCGCCCTACCCTAAAGAAACCATGAAGGGCTTGTGCAGTGGCAGGGATATTCATGCACGTGTTGCTGCGACAGAGAAAATCAGGCCAAAGAAATAGTTACAAATGTCCAACAACTGAGTATGCTACGGGACACCCATATAATGAGATGCTGAGTCCTCCAAACGGAAGCTCTGTAACCTCGCATTTCGGTCTGAGGACCTGCTGCAATCCTGACCCCCGGAATGCCTGCTGCTAAAGGACAGCTTCCTGGGTCCCGCTCTAGACCTGCGAAAGGGCAATGTCTGGAGGCAGGACCTGGTGACCTAAATCTTAGCTCGTAAATTGTTCTGCACAGAATGTGTGAGAATCACTAATGGAGATGAATGCCTACTGCCACCAGAAGAGTCAGCTCTGTCGGTGCCTTTGCCCATGGGAGGGTCCCCAGTGCCTTAAATAGTGCCTGCCACGTAGTCGATGCTCAAGAACTATTTGATACATAACTATTTCTTTGGCCTGATTTTCTCTGTCGTAGCAACACGTGCATGAATTACAACTATTATTACAACTCTCTGACATGACCTGCTGGCATTCCTAAACACTTGACCCAAATGTGTGCTTCTTGGGGACAAGGACTCCACCACACTCAGTACGGAGCCAGGCAGACAGACACAGAGCCAGCACCAGCAGACAAACAAACGAGTGCTGCCGTACTGCACCGATCCTGAGATGCACATGTTCTCCATGTCTACACGTTCCTGAAATCAGAACACCTCTTACAGTCAAGGCACTGCCACCGTGTAATTGGCAGCCCTTTCCCCCTTGCTTTGGGTGTACAAAACTAACGATGCAGCTCCCAACTGATGGTATCTCAGACTGAATCAAATTCGGCACCTAGCAGGGTCCATAATTCTAATGTAAAAATGTAAATCAGATGCCAACATGGCTAACAGATTGCTGTGCACTCCCTCTCTCATGATTTGCAAAAATAATCCCAATGCCATCTGCCTGAGCTTTTGGCTTCA
This sequence comes from Tupaia belangeri chinensis, assembly GCF_000334495.1. NCBI lineage: Eukaryota > Metazoa > Chordata > Mammalia > Scandentia > Tupaiidae > Tupaia > Tupaia belangeri. The sequence goes on along the minus strand of NW_006159886.1, from coordinate 2,124,826 downwards.
GCCACTAGTAGTCCTGGTGACACAAGCCTTTGCTGCTAAGATGCAAATGGAAGAGATCTGATGCAAATCAAAGACTTTCACCTGGGAAATGTCTAACCACATCAGCTCGGCGCTTGGGTTTGTTTTTAACACTGTCTCCCTCCTTGAAGCATCTACCACAGACCCAGGTTAGGTCCAGCTCCACTGACCCAGATGTCTGGCCTGAGGAACGTCATGGCCATGCCTGGCACATGATGTTGGTCTGTCCAGGACAAGTGTTGGGCCTGCTGTGGCTGTCCTGCAGATCTACATGTCCTGGCTGACTCGCCGCAGCTCTGCACTTTCTATACTTAGCCTCATGACTAACAAGACAGTCAAATTTTTCTGAAAAGTTGCCATTTCTATATGCTTAGAGGGGATATTTAGGAAACTATAAAAGTGTAGATACGGAAATCTCAAATTTTCAAATAATTTTACATACTTTCCATATCATTTACCTTTTGTCTCAGTCTGTGACTACATTGCTAACATAAGTACCTCAGACTGGGTCATTTCTAAGGAAATAGAGAGGTATTGACTCCCAGTTCTGGTGGGAGTCAAAATGGCGGAAGGCAGAACTCTGAGCAGAGCAGAGCAGGGTCTATATCCACATGGCCTCTGTCTGCCTCGTTTCCTCTCCTCATATGCTTACCGTGCACTAACGACTCGATCACACCTAAAGTACCCACCTTAGGACAACATGAAGAATTTAAGTTTTCACTTAATACCTTTACGGTACAACCAGGTCCCAATGCTGCTCACTAAAACCAGATTCTAAAACATGAAACTTTGGGGGACAAACCATTATCCAAACCATTAACCAAACCTTTTTTGATGAAAATCCACCATTTCCCTAACCTTTTCACGAGCCAGTGGTACAGACTATCGTATCAATTAAGAGCTGGGAAAGCAAGGGCAGATTCCCAGCTCAGTCAGCTTCCTCACGTAGCCATGGACACACCACCTAACCCCTCCGAGCCCTTGCTCCTTGGGGTGTACATTGCAGCTGTCTATGGTTTCACGTTCACTGTGCAGATTAGACTGGCGTCTCTATAAAGCACCAGTCATGAAGCGTCACACACAGCAGGATCTGAATGGGGGAGCTATGCCCAGGGATGGCTTTGTTTGCAGAAACAGCACTAGCTCTCCATGCAACAGCCTTCCTTTTGTGGACCATTTTGTTTCCCCAAAAGAACAAGCCAACAAAGCTTTTCCAACTTCAGAAGAGCGATCTGGGCCACATTTCTAGGGTTACAGCAATAGAGAATCATGCTATGAAGATCCAGCTATAGGCTGGAGCCACCCCTTTCCCTGTGACCCTGATCAACTTACTCTGGCTCCTTCTGCCTCTCTCCCATATCTGCAAAGTGAGAATGATGACAATGGCCACCTCATAAGGTGGAGGACAGGCCGTGCCCAGCCAGCTCTGCCTGCGGATGCTCAAGGCTTCTCACCAGTGCTCACATGTTTGAACATGAGACACTCAAGTGCTTCAAGAACCTTCCATCAGGGATGGTAGGAGGGGCCAGGAGGTAAGTGCCTGCCAACCTGTTCCAGGTAGAAATCTCGGTGATGGCCACAGATGTACAAGAATTCATGAGACCTTCACAGGGGGTTAAAATAAAAAGATAAATTTTAAAAAATTTTAAAAGGCAGTGAGGGGTGGTAGGCTTCCTGAGGCAGGTGACCTACTACCCCCAGCAGTGAGCTGGCCAAAGGAAGTGCAAGCAAGCAACGTTTAGAAGTTAAAGGAGCTGGTCTGGAGCCACAGTGGGACAGGATTAGGTGGTAAGGAAGAATGAGGATATTCCAGAGGGCTGAGATGGAGGGGAGTGATCATCCCATAGAGTCATTTGGGCTCTTGAAACCGGTAGTTGTCACCCCTAGAAAGGAAGTCCATCATTTTAGTTGAGGAAAGAAAATTTGGTTAGAAAACTTCAAGCTGGAAGTTTATACCTCTCTCTAAAAATAGGACTGCTTGGGCCAGCCTCATAGTCAAGGGGTTAAGGGAGCCAGATCTCTTAACATGGCTGATCGCAGTCAAAAACCCCAGACTCTGGGACCAGCAGTTAGCGTAATGGCTATGTCGCTGGACTCCCACATAGTCGACCGCAGTTCGAGTCCCGGATCCGGTGGCTTAAACTCATGCCAGGCGCATGTGCATGCGTGCCCAAGATCCCGAGAGGAGAGTGGAGGAGAAGGGATTGCAGTGTGGCCATCCCCTTGGGGGGGTTGATTTCTCGCTTTCATCTCTCTGTCTCTGTCTGTCTGGCGAGCTCACACACCCTATAGCAAAAAAAACTCTCAAAAAAAAAAAAAAAAAAAAGACTCTGTGGCCTGGAAAATATGCTTGGTGTGTGTATGTACATGCCCAAAATCTCGACAGCATGGACAAATGGAGAATGGCTGTAATGTGATGGCGTTTGGGGGGTGCTTTCTCTCTCTCTCCTCTCTCTCCCTAAGTATATGCATCCTCTGGCAATTTATTTAAAAAAAAAAAAGAAGAAGAAGAAGAAGGGCTGCTCAACAGATCAATGAGCCGAAAGAGAAAACCCAAGGGCATGCAGAGAAACCGAACACACAAAAAGGCACAGAAGTCACAGTTGGGACGTTAATACTGTGCTAGGATAAAGAACTAGCTGTGTGAGAACAAGTAAAACTGGACCTCCACCTAGAGCCTTACGGTAAAACAACTCCCAGGTGGTTTATAAATGTAAACAAAAACAGAGAAACCACAACTCTCCTAAAAACAAACACTTAGAAACGCTTGGAGAGGAGGATATAGATTGATGCATCTGTAAAAGGCAAAAATTGTGAACCCCTGGAGAGCAAAAGCATCACAGAACAAAAATGCCAAACCACAATTTGAGAAAAAATATTTGTAATATATAATAGACCATGGGTTTGGAACAAGCAGTTAGCATAATGGCTATGTCACTGGACTCGCATGTAGCTGACCACAGTTTGAGTCCTGGACCTGGTGGCTTAAACTCACGCCGGGCACATATGTGTGCAAGCTCAAGATCCCAAAAGGAGACCAGAGGAGAAGGGATTGAGGCGTGACCATCCCCCCTGGGGGGTGATTTCTCACTTTCTATCTCTCTGTCTCTCTCTCTGTCTTTCTCGCAAGCACAGCCCTATAGCAAAAACCTCTCAAAAAAAAAAATTGACCACAGGTTAATATCCCTAACCAATAATAAGATCTTACAAATAAAACTATTTTAAGCAACACACCAATAAAAATTAGTGTAGGTAATAAAAAAGGAATTCACAGGGGAGGAAAGGCCAAAGGCCAACACTTAGACCACAAAGTGTTTGACCTCACTGGTAACCAAAAAATGAAAACTGGAATGAGAATTCTCACTTCACATTGGCCAGGATTTTAAATATTCTTTGTCTGCAAGGTCCTAGGAAATTGCTATTCTCATCCACTCTTATTGGGTACAAATTGGCACCAATGTTCTGGTGTGCCATTTGGTGATTTCTGTGAAAATTTTAAATATGGATTGCATGCGCTCAGTAGCTTTGTTTCTAGAATCATCCTAAGGGAATAATCCATAAATCTGGGTGTGGCAAGGTGAGTAACTCAGGGCAGACCCAAACAGTGAAGCCTGTGGAAGGTGTTCATCACACCAGCTCTATGGAAAGTGGGTCACAAGCACTGTGATCCCATTTTTCAGGGGGGAAATAAACCCACATCAGACACTGACAGCATAACACAGGCGATCAGGATTAAACCAGAAAGCTATGAGAAAACTTCAAAAAGCTTGTGGAAAACAAATTAAAGAGTTTATTTTGGTGCCAGAAAAACTGAAATCTATGCATACATTTTTCATAGTATGCATTGTTCTATGAACTTTTTGAAGACACCCCCCCCCCGGTATATTTATTTGAGAGCAGGGAAACGAAGCTACTTAGAGAAACAAAAATTCTTAGAGAAGGTGGAAATCTCCTAATAAGAGCAGGGAACGAGAAGATGAACTGAAGAAACAGGAGAGGATAGGTTTAGCCACAAGAACAGAGAAGAAATCAGGTCAGAGAGAAACATCAATGGCACCCAGGAGGTGAAGTCAAAATGTCACGTCTAAGCTATAACTAACGGGATTTGCAGATCCCCCGGAGTTGGCGGGGAGGAGGTAAGTGCCCAAAAGCAATGACTTTCTTTCTTACATACCAGAAACAAGCAATTAGTGGATAAAATTGGCAGATGAGCCCTTTTAAAGCCAAATCAAAAGGAGCTGGGAATAAACTGCACAGAATGTTCAGGAGAGAGAAGAAAATGGTATTTCTTTATTAAAAACACAGAAGAAAACTGAACTTCAAACCAGACAGGATCACCCTCAAGCCCCCAACTCCAGTTCAACAACCCCCTTCTCCCTGGACTCTGTGCCCCGTTCCTGGCCCTGAAGCCCTTCTCATCCCCACCTTTCCAGAACCTTTCTCCTTTATCCCGGCTCCCCAAGTGTTCTTCCCCAGGGCCACCTCAACATCAGCCTTTCAATATACGTGGGTCATTTCCTTTCAAACAAAACGGACCTCCCTCTGTTCCCACCACCCCAACCTCTGCCTACTCTGCCTTGGTCTGCTATTGTGTGTGCTCAGTAGCTCTATGTGTTACTTATTTAAAAAAAACTAAGACCCAGGAACTTAAAAAGACTCGAGGCTTATTTGCCTCTGGTGACTGCAAAGTCCGAAGGCATAGGCCAGCATCACAGACAGCCCACGGGTCCGTGTTCCATGTGGGTCTCTGCCTGCCTCATTTCCCCTCCTGCTAAACCCCCCCAGAACTCAATCATGGGTGACCCTAACCACTCAATCACTAGTCTCTCCCCCAAAGCCCCACCTTCCAGCACCACAACTGAATCAAGTTTTCAGCCTCTCAGTTCTCTTCCAACGGCTCAATGAATGAATTTGGGGAACATATTTAAACCGTAGCACTGCCCCTCCACAGCCTTGGAGGCTGTCTGCACCTGCGGTCTGGAGTCTAGACCACCTTTTCACTTCTTTGCAAGCAAGGCAGCTTCAACTCCTGCATCTCCACTTGTTTCTATTCATCTCCACTCACTTTCCCTGACCTCCCTGAGATGTCTGGTAAGGCAGTGTCATTACTGCCAAATGCTTGCCAGGTCCCCTGAGAGCATTCACTCCAGGGCTGGGTCCCTCTTACCAATGAGAAGAGCCCCAAGGACAAAAGGACAGCAGAGCTCTGAGAAGGGCACAGAGGTGGCACCAGGCCTAAGGTCCAGAGAAGCATTCCTGGAGAGAAAATGCCCTGGGCTGATGGTGAATCAGCAGGAGTCTGCCGGCTCTGGGGATGTGGGCAAGGAGAGAAGGATGCTTTTCTCAGAGAGCAGGTGAAAGCCCAGAGAAGCACGAAAGCACTGCTCTTCTGAGGAACCGCACTTCCCCAGGCAGCCAGTGGAGAACACTCACCGAGCACCGCCTGCACGCCAGGCCCTGTGTGGGGAATGCCCCACCTCCTGGAGCCCACAGCCACCCTCGAGGAACTCACACGTGAGTGGCAGGACTGGACGTGGTCAGACATGCCTACAAGTGGCAGCTGACTAAACCTAGGACGGGTGCTCAGAAAGAAGGGAACTTGGTCCCATGGATGTGGGGAGGGTCAAACCATCCTGGACAGGGAAGTCACCAAAGTCCCTGACCAAGTGATGCTGAGCAGACTTCTCATGGAGAAGAAAGGGCCTATCCAATGAAAAGGAACAGAATGTTCCAGATCGAGAGAGCTGGTATACAGAGGGCAAGCAAAGCCCTGGAAGAGCCTGGGTCATTGGGCCTCTTAGGCTCAGCAAAAAGTCAATATTTTCTCCAAGGCACCAGAGCCCCTGGGTGCTCTGGGCAAGACTGTGGCCTCATTGTTCCTGTGCTTTGAAAGATCTACTCTGGCTGCTGTGTGCACAGGGCACTGGAGGGGCCAGATCAGACAGGATACGTAGGCCATGAGGCAGCCACCACATCCCAGCACTGGGGCCACAGTACAGGGGTGATGAAGCAGTCCTGCGAGAAAGCTATTTTGAAGGGACAGGGAGGACTTAAAGATATATTGGGCACGGAGGGTCCAGGAACAAGCAGGTTCAAAGCTCCCCATGGTATCTGGCTCACACACAGGGAAGGCTAGTGGAGCCTGGGGGAAGGTGACCAAGGGACTAATGAGCCTGGACTTGTCCTCTGCTGGAAGGCCTGTGTAGGTGGCGGTAGGGGACTCACCAGGGAGTCATGACAGAGCCAGAAGTAGACACTGTCTGCAAAGTTGGCCAGGGCCTGGGAAACCCTCACATCCCCCATTTTATTCCCACCTTGGCCTTCCCTAGGGAAGGTCCTGAAGGAGTTACCCCAGAGGCCAAGTGACAGGGCAGGCACAGCCAGAGCTCTCGGTTCTTCTACACAATCCCACTGAGGTTCTATGTCTGGCTGATTCCCAAAACAGGTTGACTGGCATAAGGCATCATGTCAATGGGGTAAGACTACCATCTTGCCCCACCTGTGAGGCCTGGTGCTGCACTGCCTATCCCACAGCTCTTTAACCATTACAACAACTTGCTGAGGGCATAGCGTTACTATCATCATCATCATCATCATCATCATCATCATCATCATCATCCTTCTTTTACAGGTGAGGAAACTGGTTCCAAGAGCTTAGGGACATTCCTAAGGTCACCCAGCTAGGAGCTGGGTCTGGGACCAAACATGGACATGATTCCAAAGCCTGGTTGCTAACCATCAGACTACTCCGCACCCTCATGACCTGACAGGCTAGCAGCAGGCCAGCACATACACTGATGTGGGCTCTACTAGAGGAAGTACTGGACTGTGGAAGGGCTGTAGGGCAAATGCAGAGAATCTCAACAGACAGTGGTGCAAAAGTAACCCCGGTCTTCATGCCTACAGGGCTGCTCACCACCATCCCCTCCCACCACCAGCAAGGAAGGCACTCCATGCTGGCCTACAACAGCAAGATTTCCGGGCAGAGCTGCACCACGACCATGTGAGGCCATGGCATTGGACACGGACAACACTGAGAACAGTTAGCTCTGCTGTCTCCTAATCAAATCCAGCTTCGGGCTTGACATGACTGACTTTTATATTTTTTTAGGGAGAGATTTTTGCTCTAGGGCACGTGCGCTCACCAGAGGGACAGAGAGCAAGAAATCACTGTCCAGGGGGATGGTGACACCACAGTCCCTTCTCCTCCATTCTCTGCTTGGGATCTTGGGCATGCACACACACATGCCAGCATGAGTTTTAAGCTGATGGGTCCAGGACTCAAACCACGGTCAACTACGTGGGAGTCCATCAATACACCCATTACACCATCTGCTGGTCCTTTGACATGACTCTCAACAGAAGCAAACAGACAAGCTCTAAGAGTCACCAACCAGGTTCGGCAGAATTCAGACACAGGAGCTCCTGGGTGATTATAGTAGTTTCCTGTTACCACTAACTTGGTGGCTTAAAACAAGATAGGAATTCTCTCACAGTTCTGGAGGCCAGAAGTCCACATTCGGTACACTGGCCAAAATGAAGGTGTTAGCAGGTACTCATTCCCTCCAGGGGATCCACCCTTGGTTTGGGGAAGAAATAAAAGCTGGGGCTCCTGGTGGCTGCTGGCATTACTTGGCTTGGGACATACTGGTCTCTACTCCATTTTCACATCACCTTCTCCTGTGTGCCCGTCTAATCTCCCTCTCTCTCACTCTAAAACCAAGACACCAGTCATTGGACTTACATCCTATCCAGATAACCCAAGACAAGCTGCTCCTCTCAAAATTGTTAATCACATCTTTTGCCAAGTAAGGTCATATTCACAGGCTCCATGAATTAGGATGTGGCCATCTTCAGAGGGCCCTCCATTCAACCCACACACACACACTACATGTCCAAACCAACACAAAGGCAATGCCTGTCTGCACCTGTGGAGGCGCTGCATGCACTCACAGAACGGGAGCAGTCTGTGCTCACCACCACAGCTGAGTGGTCTTGGGCAAGGTTCCTAGCTTCTGTGTGCCTCCATTGTCTTGTTTGTAATAACAGTCCCCACCTCTTAGAGGCTGGTAAACAGCATCTGATAGCTCACGTCGAGCACTTGACCCAGTGAGGGGCATGTAGGCAATACTCGGTGTTGGCTGCTGTTCAAATTACAATAAAATTTTCAAAATCCATCACCTTCCCCCAAACCTTCTCCCCCTCCCCAAGGCCCTGTCTCTGCAAAGAGCAAGATGAACCTCCAGCTAGGCATCCAGTCCAAGACCTGTGAGTCCACCCACGTGAATGCCACCCTCTCCTTTGTGCATCTCACCTGTCCCCAGGTCCTGCCAAGCTTGGCACTTAATCTGTCTCTCATGTCACCCCTCCATTTTCTGATAGGAGTCACTGCCTCCTCAGATCCCTCCTCTCCGGCCTGGACCACTCCAGCCACCTCCTCGCCTATCTCCCTGGCCCCACTCCTCCCTTCTCTGGTGCAGTCACCCTTCTACTCAACAGACATGACTCTAATGTTGGTCAGGACAAAGCCAGGGCCAGCAGCACAGACACAGGGCCTGCATGACCATGAGGGGTCCTGAGCTTTGAAGGGAGCACGCTTGGTTTAATGTGCTTCTATCACCATCTCAAAATTCATCAGTTTTGAACAAGGATCCCTGAAAACTATGAGGCTGCTCCTGAAAAACACTGGCTTTAACTGTAGGCATCCATGGGTCAGGGAATGACTGAGCATCATGCCTATCAGCTCACCCAACCCTCACCAAGAGGCTGTCACCATCCTCATTTTACAAATGCGACCTGCCCAAGGGCACACAGCTCTTCTGTAGCTCTATGGATTGTCTTAAATTTCACTGTGAGCCATTGGAGAGCTGGGAGGTACCTGAAGGCACCCGATGCTCTGGTTTACAGCATGACAGAAAAGACCAGCCAGCCTGACCTACCGAATTCCTAGCACCGTTCAGACATTGTCTCCCAGAGATAAGTGCATGGAGCCCATCAGAAATAAGCCTACCCTCCATAACACCACTGGCATTCTCCACAGAAGATACACAAATGGCCAAGAACACTCGATGAGATGCTCAATATCAAGATCAGCAGGGAAATGTACATGGAAACCACAGTGAGGGAGCGCTTCCCTGCCACTGGAGCAGCTGTAATAAAACAGACAGTAACAAGTGTTGGTGAGGAGCACTTATCTCTGGGAGACAAAATGGGCACAAAATGGGCCCCTCACACGTGGCTGCTGGGATCATTAAATGTTGATCCACTTTAGAAAACAACTTGGCATTTCCTCAAAATGTTAAACAAAGAGCTACCATGTGACCCAATAATTCTACTCCTAAGTACAAGAGGTCTTCAAAAAGTTCAGAAAAATGCATACAAGGGGCCTTCAAAAGAGTTCATGGAAAACACACACCATGAGAAAGCTATGCAGGCATTTCCAAAAATATATGCACCAGAATAAACTTATACTTTAATGCCATTTTTCCATAAGTTTTCTGAAGCACCTCACACATAATTCAAAGAATCAGAAACATATGTACACACAAAACACATGCACAAACGTTCACAGCAGCAACATTCATGATAGCCAAAAAATTAAGATAACCCAAATGTCTACCAACTGTGAATCTATACACAATGTATAGTATGTAATACTCTATTTAACGGAATATAATTTGGCCATCAAAGGAATATAGTCCTGACTCATGCTACATGATTCATGGATGAATCATGAAAACATGATGCTAAGTGAAGACAACCAGTCACAAAAGACAAGACTTTGTCTGATTCCACTTGGGTCAATGTCTACAGTAGGTAAATCCACAGGATCCAAATGTAGGTTAATGGTTGTCGGGCTGTGGGAACAAAGCGTGGGGCATGACTTCTAATAGGTATGGGGTTTCTTTATAGGGAGATAAAAATGTTCTGCAATTAGCAAACCAGCAGTTGGCGTAATGGCTGTGTCGCTGGACTCCCACGTAGTCAACTGCGGTTCGTGTCCTGGACCCGGTGGCTTAAAACGCACGGCGGGCGCGTGTGCGTGCGTGCCCAAGATCCCGAGAGGAGAATGGAGGAGAAGGGATTGCGGCGTGACCATCCCCCCTGGGGGGTGATTTCTCGCTTTCTGTCTCTACGTCTCTCTCTGTCTGTCTGGCGAGCGCACGAGCCCTATAGTGAAAAAACTCTCCAAAAAAAAAAAAAAGTTCTGGAATCAGATAGTGGGAATCATTGCAGAAATTGTGAATATCATGTAAGAGCCACTGAACTATACACTTTAAATTAATGGGTTTTATGGTATGTAAATTCTATCTCAATAAAGCTGTTTCTTTTTAAAATACAGATGAATATATACTGGGTTGAATATTATTCCCCCAAAAGTCATGTCTTTCCCAGAACCTCCAATGTGACCTTCTTTGGAAACAGGTCATCCCAGATGTCACTGGTTAGAATGAGGTCATCCCGGATTAGGGAGCCTTAACCAAACATGATTGGCATCCTTCTAAGAAGAGACACAGAGAGGGGGATGCCATGTGATGATGGAAACAGAGACACGGAGATGTGTCCACACACCAAGGAACCCCAAGGACTGCCAACCACCACAGAGGCTGGAAGAGTTGAGGAAGGATCACCCCCTACAGCCTTCAGGGAGCCCACGGCCCTGCTCAGATCTGTGGCCTTCAGAACTGCGAGAGAATAAATCTGGTTGATTGTGGGACAGCTTATGGGACTTTGTTGTGACAGCCCTAGAACGTGTGTGCTATGTGTGTCAAATCTATTTTCAAATTAACTTTTAACCACTGGGCAAGTGAACCAAACAAAAAGGCCGTAGGCTGACTGGAGCCTCCACTGTTGTGGAGGCGGCTATGAACAATGGTGACCAGATGATCAGAGACATTAAACCTCAATCCCAGAGAGAGCCTGTAGAAGCAGGAACAGGGGCATTTACAATGCACAGGGGAGGCAGGACAGCCGCAGCCTGAGGGACAAAGACACACAAAAGCAGCAAACTCTCAGCAAGACACAGGACCTCCAGCCAGATCCCATAGCAAAGGGTCTCCCTCATATGGCCAACCATGAGGGTACAGGGCAAGAATGCAGTGGTCAACCCTGGGGAATTGGCACAACTGGAATATGGCCGTGGGCTATTTCCTGAGTTTCAGACCTGCAACCCCCACCAGCTGGCACCAGCCCCTGCTGACCCTCAGGGGCCTCAGACTCATGAGCCCTAAATTGGGTTCCATCGCCCTCCTTCCCATCTGTGCTTCTGCCATGTTCCCACCCCTGGGCAAGAAATCTGGGCGTCCTTCTTGGCTACTATTGAGTTGTGGGAAAAGTCATGATACATTTTTGCAGAGAAAAATACTCATGACTTTTCTAATGACCCAGTAGATGAAAGGAGCACCACAGAGACGATGGTGATTACATGAGAACCCCTGGAGGGGTAGCCAAGAAGGAGAGGGCACACTGATCAAGTCTCCCAGGTGATCCTCATGCCACCACTGGAGAGCCACTGGGTCTGACCCTCTGGACTAAGCAGCTATGATCTGGAGGGGTTCCTGGGCATCAGCCCTGGCAAACACTTAGACTCTGTTGCTCATACAGTCCTTTGGAGCCAACAGTTTATTTCCTCCACTTGACAGATGAAGAAAGAGCTCAAGATAATTAAGTGGCCGGAAGTCACCCAGCCCAGCAGGGGAAGTACACAAGTGGGGCTTCCCTCAGGTTTCCCTGACTGTCAGGTGCTTCCCCCACCCACTCCACCCCCAGGAGGGAGAGGCTGTGAATAAGAGGCCAGTCCTGAAGGCCTGTGTCCACAGCAGAGGGTCCTGCAGCACCTTCAGGACTGGCCTCGTATTCACAGCCTCCCCCACCAGCCGCTGGGGTGTTACCCCACTGCCTGCCTCCACCTGGTCGCTGGGTCAGCTGGGGTGGGATCTGAGACTGGCATTACACGCTCTCCTCTCCAGATGGCTTCATCAGGATGCCAGAGTAGAAAGGACCACTCTCAGGCAGTGGTTCTCAGCCTTGGCTGCACGTGAAAACCAACTGGAAACCGAAAATTCCCACTGCCCAGGCTCTAGCCAGGCCCACCAACTCAGAATCTATGAGTGGGATTCAGGCCTATCATTTCTTAAGGTCCTTGGGTGATTCCAACATGAAGAGTTGAAACCCTCTAGCTTAAGGCCCTGACTGCTCGAGGTGCAGTCCCCAGACCAAGGGTGCTGGTGACACCTGGAAGCTTGTGAAAAACACAGGATTTCGGGAACCAGCAGTTAGCGTAATGGCTATGTCGCTGGACTCCCACGTAGTCGACCGCGGTTCGTGTCCCGGACCCGGTGGCTTAAAACTCACACCGGGTGCGTGTGCGTGCGTGCCCAAGATCCTGAGAGGAGAATGGAGGAGAAGGGATTGCGGCGTGACCATCCCCCCTGGGGGGTGATTTCTCACTTTCTGTCTCTCTGTCTCTCTCTGTCTGTCTGGCGAGCGCACGCGCCCTACAGTAAAAATCTCTCAAAAAAAAAAAAAAAACAGGATTTCAGGCCCACTGAATCTGAACTCTGGGCAGGGCCCAGCAGTCTGCTGTACTGGCCTCCAGCCTGGCTATGCAGTGGGGTCCACAGACGAGTAGCATGGACAACACCTGCCACCTAGGAGGAAGGCCTCACCCAGAACCTACTAAACTGGAATCTGCTTGCTAACAAGATCTCCAGGTGATCTGAGCACAGACTAAAGATTGGGAAGTCCCACCCCTCCTTTCCACTGCACCTCAGATTAGAACCCCAACCCTACAAGCCGGGCCCAGAGTCCTGTTAAAAGGTGATGCTGAGCTGTCCACCGG
>NW_006159886.1:2110021-2111187 GCF_000334495.1 Tupaia belangeri chinensis | reverse complement strand
CGCTACCACCCCCCACCTTGGCCATCACCTCAGCCCTCACCACCTTCACTGCTATCCTCATCACCATCACCTTCCTCACCTTCACCATCATGGCCAACATCGCCATTACCGCTACCACCCCCCACCTTGACCATCACCTCAGCCCTCACCACCTTCACTCTATCCTCATCACCATCACCTCTCACCTTCACCATCATGACCACCAGCATTGCCATCACTACCACTCTCTTTGCCATCACAATCCTCACCACCTTCACTACCACCATCGCCCTCCTCACCATCACCACCACTACCACTTTTACCACTAACGCCATTGCCACCCTCACCACTATTACCTCCACCATCACCATTACAACCACCCTCACCTATCCACCACCATGTCGTGCACCATCACCACTGCCAGGAGGCTCTCGGAGCACAGGCCCAGCTAGTGAGGAACAGCACAGGTGGGAAGGCAGACAAGAAACCCAGACGGAGCCTGCTGTAATGGAAACCGCTCAATGGGCTTCCATATTTGTCCAGTGCGGAAGGCCAAAGTACAAGAGCAACATGGAGATGGTGTGGGAAGGTGGATCTTTACCTGAGACAGGAGTGTCCTGAGGGACAGGGCAGGTCTGTGCTCCTCTCATCTCAAAACTCCAACCTCCAGGCCTGGCAAGAAATCAGGGCTTGTCTGTTGACCCAACAAGTCAACCAGCCCTCACTTTACAAAGTCACTTTGGCACACAGCTTACGCTTCTGTTAAGTGGGGACAAGGCTTGTTTCAAATCCAGTGACATGTACATTCCTGCAAAGCCGTGTACGCATTTAACAGTCAAGAATTGGGGCCATTTATCAGTTAACAAATAACTAAGAGAAAACCAGAATCTCTCGCTTCTTTCCACAGCTGCATTCATAACACAGGACCAGCCAACGAGGAGCAGTACAGGCAAGTACTGCCGTGGCCGCCAGTGACACCCCACAGCATGCCACTCAGGAATTCCCAGCCACCCTCCTCCCATAAATCACTCTGAAATGTAAGTCTGGGAGCCTGTGATCAGACCAGCCCAGACCTCTCTGGTCTGACTTGGCGAGACAGCTCAGGAAAGTGGCTCAGAAGGAAGAATGCTTTCCTCAGCACCACCCCAGCACACCAGCGGACAAGTAGCTGGCCCCCAGCTTTCCAA
>NW_006159886.1:2105362-2109409 GCF_000334495.1 Tupaia belangeri chinensis | reverse complement strand
TGCTGAACTTTCAACTTCCTCCAGCTGGCAGCGGCCTGGTCTCCTGGCACTGCTCAGATGATCCACAGATAACATTAATAAGCCCCAGCTGCAGGAAACAGTGCCTTGAATGAGGAAGAAGTGGGGATAATGGAAAGACAGACCTGAGCCCATGCTCCTTCCTGTCCCAAGACCCTTGGCTGGTCTTGTGGCCCTGGGGAGAAGACAGTACCCTAGCCCATTTGTATCTGCCCGGCCCACAGAGGGGGCATCAGTGCCAGAGCCATGGGAACCCTGGGGTGGCAGGGACTGTGTTCTACAAAGTGACATTCTGTCCCGGTGTGCTCAGAGCCCTAGAACTCTGTTCCCCGTGGGGCTAGAAGAGGTGTTTGAATAAGAAAGCTTCTCTTACCTTCAAGGCCAGTTGACGTGGTTTCCTGGCCCAGGATTCCCTGCCCCTCTGCTCACTCCGGGACACTGATTGTTCATCTTTCTCCTGCCGCCCCTGCCCTGCTCAGCTATGGCTCTCCTACTACCCAAGATCTGGCAGGGCAGGAGGCTCATAATCAAATGGTAACACTGGAGTGAGGTCAGTGCTCAGAGCCTGGGGCTTCCTGGAGGAGGTGATCCCCCTGGTGAGTCTATAACGTTAGTAGAAGACTAACCAGGTTAACAAAAAATGAGTGAACAAAAAGGAGGAACCGAGTTCAGAGGTGTCGCTGCACGTCTGCAAGCATTCCTGCACGCACAGGGAAAGTTCCACAGGTGCCACCTCCACTGGTTACCCCACAGGCGACAGAAGCCAGAGGGCTGGAGAGAAAGAAGTCCTATCAACCTCCTCACTCTCTTCTCCGAGTGCTTGCAGCTACAAATGTCACTTCAGCAATCTGAAAAGGCAATAAAACCTTAACAAAAATGTAGGGAAGAAAACAAATGAAAATTTGAAGAAAATTGGTCTGAAAGCAAACATTCTAAAAATGCAATGATTTCTCTATAAAGAGAGGAATAAATGTTGAAAGCCTATGCCTTTATTTCAAAACTAGCTCCCAAGAGGCAGCCCAGAATGCAACTGTGGGGCAGGCAGGTCCTCCCACTTCACAGTGACCAAGACAGGGCCACAGGATGGACAGGCAGACACAGCAGCGCCCCCAAGATGCCTCTGCCACTAGGAATGCTTTAAAAACGTTTTATTTCACAAAACTTCAAAACCTACTAAAAAGTTCTAAGAATAATGCAATGAACTCCCTGATACCTGCCCTAGAATCAGTGGCTGTTTGCGTTTTTCCACATCAGCTTCATGGACACATACATTTCCATACGTGTGTCTATTTTTATGAACCATTTGAAACTGAATTGGAGACATCGTGCCATCTCACTCAAAATATTGTGACTTTTTTCTTAAGACCAAGGACATTACCAAATCACAATACAACTATCAAGATTGGAAATTTGATCATTGACCTGTTTCATAAGCAAAGGTCCCCAGTGGCTGTAATAATGCCTTATACAGTGAAATGGTTACCCTTATGGATCCAGGCTCAGAGCATTGATTAAAGAGCAGCTGTACAGGATGCAGCCAGGGCCCCGTCACAGGTCTCCAAACCACAAACGTCCCCAAATCATCAAGTGGAAAAGTAACACGTGATAATCAAGTGTAAGCACCCTCACCATCAGGTAAGGAATGACTTTTGACAAGCAATAAGGCAGGACAGCCGGAAGAGGATCTGGCACGGCCAGAGGACTATGAATCCTCAGCTGATGCCTGGTCTTTGGCTCAACAAATCAAAAGCCACACCCCCTCAGGTGCAATGGCCCCTCTATTCTTAGGACCTGCCAGCGTAGGCCTGAGTGGGCCAGAGTGCACAGAGCAAGAGACTGGGCTGACAAGTCTCAACACAGTTCTAATCCAGTGTCCTGGGATCCCACCAATTTCCACTGGTAAAATATACTCCCCTGCTGCCCCAGGAGTAAACCCCAAGCTCCTTGGCCTAGACAAGGGTCTTGCTCATCTGGCCCCTGCCTCCCTTACCACATGCCCCCTCAAACTCTCCTTCCCTGCCAAACCAACCAACACAGGGAGCAGCAACCCTGACAGGTAGCTGGCATGTCTAGGGGACTGCTGAGACCAAGAAAACTCAGAGAGGCTGAGGAACGTGCCTAAAGTCACACAGCTCATGAGTGAAAGAACCAGGACACCAATGAGCTCCAACACAGATTCCCTCCATTCTGCATTAAAAGGTAAGACATGGGGGTAAGCAGGTGACATGGTTGTTAGAGTGCTGGAATGCCACATGGCTTACTGTGATTCGAGTCCCAGACCTGGCGGCTTGCTTTCTCACTTTTCCCCTCTTCCTCTCTATCTCCATCTCTCTCTGGTGAGCGTATGTGCCCTATAGCAAATTTTTAAAAATAATCATATATAAATAAAAGTAAGTAAATAATTATTTTTAAAAAGGTAAGATTTTTCAGAGCCATCAGTTGGCATGGTGATTAATGTGTTGGACTTCCACATGGCTGAGTACAGTTCAAGTCCCAGATCTGGCAGCTAGAAAAATCATGCTGGGCGCATGTGCATCCATGCATGTCCCAAATCCCAAGGAGAATGGAGAAGAGGGAATTGCAGCATGGTCATCCCCTATGGGGGGTTATTTCTCACATTCCCTCTCTCTGTCTCTGTCTCTCTCCAGCAAGTGCATGTGCTCTATGGAAAAAATGAAAAAAAAAAAACTAGAAGAAAAGTAGTAAAATGTTTCATCCACCAACCATCTATGGATATGCATGTTCCCTCTGGACACTTTAAGTGTTCTTTAATGTTTAAGGACATTAAAACGGTATTTTGAAGTATGTTAGATATACAGGTAAGTTCCATTCTTTTTTCTTTTTGTAACATTTTCATTATTTCGTACATAGTTTTAAATGCCCACAGTGCAATAATGACTAGAAACTGGCCAATATCAAAGGAGGCCCCGCCCCCAGCATCGCATTCACCACTTCATGACTGGCACGCTTTGTATGGGTGATAAAAATGTGGCCTGATTTCCGCTGAGGACTCACCCTGGTGAGGCGGACACAGGCAGGACTTCCCATCGGGTCAGCCCTGCCCAGGCAGAGGGACACTGCCTGAGAACAGCACCACCCTGCCTGCACCTGCGGCAGGGCTGCCAAACCTGCCCTCGCGCCCCCCGGCGCCCCCCCTGCCAATCCTGGGCTCTCTGCACATGGAAAAGATTCAGCATCCAGGGCTCAGACTTTCCAAATACGTTAAGTAAGACACTCCCTTAAAGAGATGAAAAGGCTAAACACGTATTTCCTCAATGATCATTTTGATCCTCCAAAGTCTTCATTCTCTCCTATCTCGCTTCCTCATCCATGTAACAGAGATAACAATACTGGCATTGCCCACGAGCTATTACTGAAGTTCCTAACAGCGATGAGGTACCCTTTAGTACGCACACCATTTACTGAGCACCAGATACTTTGCCAGGCATTACAGATGTGGAGATGAATATGCCACAGTGGGCCTGGAGTCATCGGAGGTCTAGTGAGAACTATAAATGGCTAATGAACTTGAACTTCACCTTCAGCACTGCAGAGAGCCAGAACGAGGGTTAAGCCTGGAGGGAAAAGGTCAGATGCTGATAGAGTCCAGACCCACTGCTGCAGAGACAACCAGCGGGCGTTGTGGGGGAATGTAGGCATATAGAGGCTGTGACCTTGTCTGGTGGGGGATGAGGAGGCTCGACGTAGCCACAGATAGAAACGTTTATGAGGCAAAACCAGAGGGACTTACAGCCCAACGGAATGGAGACAGGTCAGCTCAACTCTTGCACATTCCAACCTACCTACCAAGCTCCTTATCACTCCACTACAGGGCTACTTCAAATGGAAGGCCGTATCACCCAGACCTACTCGGAATGGGGCAGCAAGGTCAAGGAGATTGAAAGCTGGTGGATAGCACCTCCACATTTACCAATGGGAAAACTGAGGCTCACAAAGACAGCATGTCTCGCCCACAGTTCCCAAAAACATGCAAGAGGACCCAGAATTTAAATGCAGATCTCTCAGGTG
>NW_006159886.1:2096093-2104634 GCF_000334495.1 Tupaia belangeri chinensis | reverse complement strand
ATGCAGATCGCTCGGGTGCAGGAAGGCCCAGCAGGTGAACCTCATGACATTATTCACAACCTGAGTGACCAGGAAGGGTTTCAGCCTTTTCGAAATGGTGGACAGAGGTCTTGTTGTCATGAACAGCGGCCTGGAGCTGACACCCACCGATATCCCAAAACCACTAGGAGAGCCTGAGGTGGGTCAAGGTGTTGATAGGCAGATGCCAGTCTTCCCAAAAGAAAAAGATTTAGCAACTACCAACACAGAAAAGGAATGAGCTCTGGAGTTGAAAGGGACTTTTAAAAAGTTCATCTGGTCCAAATTCCCCATTGTACAGATGGGACATGGAGTCCACGGAGGGTGTGCGTAACTCAAATGTATACCGAAAGTAAGATGTGAATACCGCTTAACTCCTAATCCCGGAATCTTCTTACTCTGAGTAAGAAGAAAATGTTTATAAACCACATTGTCGCCTGTTCCAGAGTGCCCTCCATGACTCCCCAAGGCTCCTTCCGGCCCTGGGCTCCCTGGGTCGAGTATAGGGAGGACTTCACTGTCAGTTGACGTGTCAAATCCCGGCTCTCGCCCTCACGGCCTGAGTGGCCTTGTCAGGTGTCACTTCTCTGATTTCTCTGACTATGCATGACTGAGGCAGTAACAGTCGTACTAATAATGGCTGCTTCCCCCAAACATCAACCTGACCCTCCCGCTCCACCTCCCAGACCACCACCCACGACACACCCACCATCTCCACCCGGTGCGCCCTGGCTCCCACATGCCTCGACCCCTCCACGCCTGCCAAGGAGACCCCGTGCCCAAGACTCCTCCCCTCCCCAACCCCAGCCAAGCCGCCTCTACTTCAAAGGCAAATACGCAGAAAAGAAGTAAAACAAACCCTAACTCCCCAGCCCCACACAGTCCACTTCCGGGGCACGCATCTGGGGCACGCATCTTCCATCTGGGGCACACATCTTCGTGCTGGCCTTTTAAAGTCAACCTTGACCCCGCCCCTTCCGCTTCCTGCCCCGCCCCTAACTCCATTGCCCAAGCCATGCCCACTCCGGCTCCCTCCCTAGGGTGCAGGGGTAGGAGAGCAGGACGCAGAGCTCTAACCTTTCCTGTAACCAGCCCGCTCCTAGGGAGGAAAGCATCGTCTGCACTGTTTCGTGTCTGTGAATTGAGAGAGGTGGCTACCGGTAGGGTAGGTGGCTTTTCCTTTATCGCCTATCATATTCTCTGGGTCACATCCCCAGGGAGGCCTCCACTGACCTCAACTCCACCCAAACCCAGGAGGCATCCCCCACCCCCCACCTGCCAGCCATCCTGTACTTTGCTCGAAGTTGGCCTCGCGGTGGGGTGGGTCGTTCACAGCTGCCTCTGAGACAGGAAGCAGGGGAGGGAAAGGCTCCAGGTTACCCAGTATGTACCGGAGTCAGTGTACTCCCAGGAAAAAAATTAAATGTGTGTGTATGTTCAGAAGGCAGGAATAATATTTTTTGCTCTTTTCACAAAGTGAAATCCTGTTTAGCGGTCCACATGAAGCTGCTCTTGGAAGGACTCACCCCACAAACCACGGTCTCTGCCATTCACTGAAACCCCCCCGGGAGTGTGGGTGAAGAGAGAGCTAGGTTCTCATCCCAGGGCCCTGGCTCACTAACTCTGACCTTTAAGTGACTACTTAACCTCTTGAGGTCCCAGTTGCCTTTCACCTTCTAGCAGGATAGATGAGAGGCTTACCCACCTGGGGAGTACTCAGGAAATGCAAGCCTGAGCGGCAGACTGGGTGGAACTGGGCTGAAAGGCCTTGTCCCAGGCAGGGACACCCCGCCCCAGCCACCACCACCACCTGCTCCCTAGGCCTTCCTGAGCCCCCCCCACGCACTATCAATGCAACAGTGCTACAAAGTCACAAATCCACAGGAAAACAAACATGCCCACCTCCTCTGCAGAAGGTGACCCTCCTCCTGGTGCCAGGTAGAGAACAAAGAAAGGAGGTGGCTCAACAGTGGCCCCAAGCCAGGCTGCTGGGTTTATCGGAGCATGACTCCTGCCTCCAGGCCCAGAGCAGCAGCTAACCCAAGGGTTGTCTCTTAGAAGAGCTAACTCTATAGGCAGTGTGCTGGGCACACCTTCTCAGCTCTTCCTCAAAACCTCCCTGTCAAACAGGTAACGTTATCCCCACCTAACAGGTAAAGAGACTAAAGCTCAAAGAGGTGAAGTCACTTGCACAAGACCCATAGCCAGGGCTCAAAACCGCATCTGTCTGACTCCAAAGCCATTCCAAGCTGCCCAAAGAACTGCATGTTTTGCTTTTTATCTCTAGGACCAACGTCCTGCTTGGCATGCTCTTAGAAGGCATCCAAGAGTGTATTTAGGGATAAACAGCCAGGCTTCCTCCTGCACACCATGCTATGGCCCTCCAAGAACAAAACATATTGACAACAGAAAATCAAACACCACTGAATTAGCCCCAACACGCCTGTAAAATAATAGTTCCAAAATATCCCAGCTTGTAAAATGCCTCCAATATCATCAGAAAACCACCTACTTCAATTTCCCACCAAACACACCCACAAACACAAACAATTTCTGATAAAATTGCTACTTGTAACATACTCAGAACCCACATAAAATTATCAGCAAATAGAGGAATGAGAGTTATCAACATTCACGAGAACATGATATAGTTTCCTTTAGAACATTCTGTGCACGTGGAGTTTTCTGTTTCCTTAATAAAATCTTACTGAGTGCTGAAAAGGAGAGGAAATTTGAGGGAGGGAGGGGCGATGGGGACTGATAACCTGTGCCATAAGAATTAAGTATCGTGACAGCAACTATGTCCCTCTTCCATCAGACAGCAATCAATACAATTCAACAAGCATGCACCAAGTAATAGTGACAACAATCACCACTCACTTAACTGTACCAGGAACTGCCCTAAATTTTCCAAATCACCGAATATTCTGCAGTCTTATGACATGGGAACTCTTGGCACCCTGTTTTAAGGTCCCAGCAGGAAAGGGGATGTTGGCCAACACAACCCACCTAGCAAGTGGGGATGGGAGGTTGTCAGCAGGCAACTTGTCTCCAGTGCTTGTGTTCTTACTGCTCTACTCTGTAGCTTCCAGGTGCCAGAGGTTATGCTGGGGCATGAGGATAGCATGACAAGTGTAGTCCAGACACTTCTCCATCCAAGAGAAGACCAAAGTAACTACATTTAGTGGGCAGTGAGCTAAGTCTGCCATTCTGCATAGTAGACGTAGGCTGCCTCTTCCTATGCAGGTACGAACTTCAGGTGCTTTAGACATAATATTGAGGCTCACACAAGTTTCTAGAGAAGCACATGTTTTCCTCATTTCTTAAAAAAAAAAAAAGAAAGAAACTTTAGCCGAAAGCAGGTAAATGACTTGCGCATGTCCCCACCTCAGTATAAAACTTTTGCTCTTTCAACTCTTCACTCTTGGCAAACTCCCTGCAGCACTTTGGAATCTCTCCTTTATTAACGTGCAAGGGCCCCTTAAGAAGTCCCAGAAAAGACCCCAGGCAGAGGTGGTTTCTGTCTCACCTCGGCTGAAATGAGTCACAAGGCTGGCAGGTAACCACACCACCAAGAGTAAGGAGAAGTGGTTGGTGACTTCCAGGCAAAGAGCAACTTCTTTCTGTGGTTTCCACATCCTTTCTACATCAGCCACTGCACCAGTATCCAGGCACTCCTCAGCAGACACCTACCAAGTGCCTGCTGTGTGCACACTGCTCAGTAAGACACGCCGGTGGACGGGGGGCAGGGTGGGAGTGAGGGGGACAGCAGTGTCCACGTGTGTCATGGCTCAAGAAAGCAGCTCCGGAAAGTGTGGCAGTTAGGGAGGGACGTGCTGAGACAGGAAGAGACCAGGAACAGGAGAGTGACAATAACACGGGCCTGGAGTGCTCAGGCTAGTCCCGGGTTATTACAGGTTACTCACTCCAGGTTACTGTCTGGTAACTGGGAGGCCAGGGAGCATGGAGCCTGCATGATGAAGGAAGGATATCTAAAGTAGGTACGGGGTTGGGGGCACATGGAGGTTGGGGTGCTAGACTCCCACATGACTGACCAGTTTGAGTCCTGGACCTGGAGACTTGCTTTCTCACTCCCACTCCCCCGTCTCTCTCTCTCTCTCTCTGTTCTTTGGTCAAATTTTTCAAAATAATAATATTGAATAATAAAATTGAATAAATAATTATTAATAATTTTTTTTTAAAATAATAAAATAGGTACTGTCAGGAAATACAGATAAAGAGCCAGAATCAAGAAAAAGTTGAACAGAACACAAGCTCCACCCAGCCATCCACTCACTCGGCAGCCAAGTGCTTGCTCCGTACCAGGCCTCAGGTACAGGGAACCCGACGCGGATCTCACACAGCCCACCCTCTCCGAGCTCCAGCCAGTGACGAAGAAAAACGGGGAGAGACGAGAGATGTGCATGTGGCAAGGACTGCGCAGACATAGTGCAGGGAAGCACCTCTATTGCCGTAGGAGACAAGCTGGAGCCACCTCTAAAGGCACCAAAAAGATGTGGTTGTGCAGCCAGGAAGGGAGGGGTCCTGGCAAGCTCAGGGAAGGCAGGCACTTCTGTAAAGGTAAGGGTGGGTGTCACATACTGAACGTTTGTGCTTCCGAAAGCTCGTGTCTCTAATGTGATAGCCTCTGGTGATGGGGCCTTTGGCAGGTAATTAGGTGATGAGATTGGTGCCCTTCTAAGAAGAGATAAGGGCCAGCCCATAGATCCAGAGAGCTGGATCCCACATAGCCAACCACAGCTCAAATCCCAGCCCCAGCAGCTTGAAAAACACACTGTATGTGTTTGCATGCCCCAAATCCCGACAGGATGGAAAAATGGAAAAGAGATTGTGGCATGACTACACACCGCTGGAGGGTTTTTTCTCTCTCTTCACCTCTCTCTGTCTCTCTGGTGAGTACATACAGTTTTTAATAATTAAATAATGAAGAGATATGAGAAATCTTGCTTCTACATCCTCTCCCTCCCTCTCTCTCTCATTAGAATACAGCCAGAGGTGGTCCTCTGCAGACCTCACAGGAACCAGGCTGGCTGGCATCTTGATGTTGGACTTCCAGCCTCCAGAACTGCCCCATCCACGTTATTTTCCTTATAGCAGCCTGAGGACTACAGCAGTCAGTAAAAATGGAAGCACCAAGAGATGAGGCCTCAACACATGGTAACTAGAAGTTTGTGCTTCATCCTGGATCGAAGGAGAGTCTCACAAAGCAGTCCAACGGTCAGGGGTGAGTTTCAGAAAGATACCACCCTTTCTTGGTACAAATCTTCCTCTCCCCAAACACTTCTGTAACTCAACCATCACTCTGAGGAAGCAGTGAGTGGACAGCATCTCCAGACACTGCTAAGAGGGCACAGGTCCTGAAGGTCTGTTTGCAGAGATTGGGTGGTAAGGCAAGTGTGGCTCCGGTTACAGCTCTTCTTCCAGCCCAGCCAACGGTGGGGTGGAGGCTCTAGTCCCACAGGTCCCAGTCTTAGTAGTTGAGACACCCAATGTGACAGTGATGGGCAGATGACAGCACACAGACATGTGGCTGATGTTTGAGACAGGGCAAAACTGTCATTATGCAAAATGCTGGGGCCTGGTGCTCCTTGAAGACGATTGAGGTGTTGATGTCAGGGGTCTGGAGCAACAAATGCTTGATTCTTTTTCTAGACATAATTGTTTTAAACTAGAAAAACATCACACCAACTCGAATGCACTGCACATCAAACGTTAACCCTCTGTAGCCCTCACTGCAGGGACCTCACTGCCTGATGAACGTGGCTTCGTGCAGGTCTGGGGTGTGGTCTCTCCTGTCCTCTCCACTGAACTGTATCCTGAGACTGCAAGACCAAATGGTCACAAAAACATTACCAATTGCAAATGTGGTACACACGCTGTCACAGTGTCGACTGTTTCCACATCTACAGCAAGTCCTTGGATACTCAGGCTGCCACAGCTTTTCAGCCTGCAACCATCACCCCAAAGTTTTCATTTAGCAACTTCAAGTCATCAAAGCAACCTCACTGTTCTCACTGACTGACTTTTATAACTAGTAATGTAAAATAAGTTTAAAATCACAGGTAAATGGAGGTCAGCAGGTGGTGTGGTGTCTAAGGTGCTGGATTTCCATATGGCTGACCACAGTTCACGTCCCAGACCCGATGACTTGAAACTCACACCAGGCATGTGTGCATGTGTACCCAAAATTCCAAGAGGGGAATGGAAGGAAGGGATTGTGGGGTGGCCATTCCCCCTGGGGGCTGATTTCTCCCTTTCCCTCTCTCTGTCTCTCTCAGGTGAGCACCCCTTCCAGCACTGAAGACCCAGTGAGAAAACTATCTATGCAGAAATTGGCACTTACCAAACACTGAATGTGCCAGTGCCCTGACTTTGAACTTCCCAATCTCCAGAACGGTGAGAAATATATTCCTGTTGTTTATAAACTACTCAACCTACAGTATCTTGTTGTAACAGCCCAAATGGACTAGTTTTTAAAAATCTGCCCTTTGGGGCAGTAGATGGCATAGTGGTTACTATGCTGGAATCATACATGGCCAACCAGTTTGAGTCCCAGACCCAGTGGCTTGAAAATCACTTCAGGCACATGTGCATGCGTGCCCAAGATCCTGGGAAGAGAATGGAGGAGGAGAGATTGTGGCATGGCTATCCTCCCGGTTGGTGATTTCTCACTTTATCTCTCTCTCTCTCTCTCTCTCTCTCTATCTCTCTCTTTCCAGTACAAGTGCCCTGAGACAGAAACCTCTTTTTTGACTAGATGGTTGATCCACTCACATTTAATATAATTGATAATATAGTTAGATATAAAACTGCCACTTTATATTTTGTGTTCTGTATGTCTCATGTCTTTTTAGTTCCTCTTCCCTCCTTGTTTTCTTTTGCATTAAGTGAATAGGCACTATGTTTGGCACATAAGTCAGAAGCAAGGACTTCAAAGAGGTATTTCTTTTAAATTTAGATGACAAAACTACCTCTTGAAAATTTTAACTTTTTAAATGACACATTTTCAAATCAACCATATTTTTCTCTCTGGTCCAGTATATTGGAACAAATCAATTATTCATCCAATGTAACTCAAAGGAGGCATAGATGAATTAGTCCAAGAGGGCACTGTCTACAAAAATGGCCATTACTAGTTTCTTGGGTTGGAGAATTTGAGTCCACAACTTGACCTGCCCACAAGAACGTGAGAGGGGACCATTACATTGGAGGGATCCCTCATGATGTGGTGACTGGAAGTCTGGTGATAATTCAGTGTTTCAAACCAAGGTAGAAAGGGATGGTCAGAACCCACAACAAACTCCATATTGTGGGTATTTTCAAATGCCAGGCATTGCTCTCCCAGACACTTGGTACAGATGTTAAAGAGACTCTGATGAGCGCTGGATACAATGGGCAGTGAAGACACCATCCCAAACCATGCAGCCCAGATCCCTGCCTGAGAGCAAATGAACACACCCCAAGCTTCCTTTCTTGACCTCTTAGCTTACCTACAAAGCCCTCTACTCATCAGCACATATGAGGGGGAGCTACAGTGAAATCCTAAATTTACAATGTAGGCTGTGAGTCTGGGATACCCAGCACTCTTCCCCATCTGCCAACTTCTAAGCCCTATCCAGCAATAGAGCTTGACTGTGTCTTGAATCTGAAGTGTCTCACACTAGGTTTTAGTCACCCCTATAGAGAAATCAGGGGATCCATTAACTAACACACAGGCCCTCCCAAACTTGGCTTATCTAGCAGAGTGATGTTTCCAGAGGAAGACAGAGCATGTCGGCCCATTTGCCCAACAGTTTTAATAGATTGGACACAGTGTGGGGGCATCCAGGCCCCTTTTCAAAATAAGATGTCAGATTAGCAAAAAGAACCTTGTTGAGCCCTAAGCCTGTAAGGCTCCAAGACTTGCTGCAGAAATTCAATTACCAGCAGGCTTAATGAGCTCACTCACCCAGCTGCCCAACAAAGCAGCCCTGCAAGCTTCTAGAAAGAAGGTCTGTCTTCCAAAGTGCATTCTAAGGGTGCAGCTTGGGAGAAAGGGAAAAACCAGGCCAAGTTAAAAAGAAAGATCCCCTTCTGTGGATGTGGGAACACGGTGTGGGTTCTGAAGAGCAGCTTTCTAATACTGTTTTTGCTGCCTTAAACTCAGCAGGTTGCACTGGAAGACAGCAAAAGCCCAATCTGAGGAGGAGTAAGAGAAACCACGAGCTTCGCAGACGAGATCTCTGGGCTGGTGCAACAACCTGGGGTATCGCAACCCCAAGTATGATGGCATTTGAGGCTCAGACGGTTGACTGTCACTAGAGATGGCTGTTGCAGAGAACAGAGTGAGGCTCACTAAGGGCAGAGCTGATCCAGTGCAAGCAACAGACAGAATGTACTGTATTCCTGTTAAAGTCCCTCCCAACACTGCCATCATGGGAACCTGAGGCTGAACGCCCAAATCGACTCTGCACCCCACCCTGGGCAAGGCTCTGGGATGCACACTGTGAACCCAGCGGCATT
>NW_006159886.1:2083955-2095263 GCF_000334495.1 Tupaia belangeri chinensis | reverse complement strand
CAAAAAAAGCCACTGGCAGGGGAAATATACAATGTCCAAGGTGGTGACAGAGGAGTGCTTGGGGCCGTGGGGCCATGGCATGGCCTGCCTGGCCCTGCCTGGGGTGCAATCCAGGAAGCTTCCTGGAGGAAGGCTCAGGATGGATCTTCAGCACAATGAAAGATGCTCTGCAGGTGAGAGGGGGCGGGGAAGGCAGACCCATCAGAGGGCAGCCTGTGTGAAGGTCTGGCTCAGTCAGGAGCAGTGGTGGTTGGGGTAGCAGGACACAGACTCTGCTGCAGGGTGGCAGCAGAAGGAGACAGGAGGGAAGTCAGAGGAGTGGATGACCCTGCAGTCTATTCACCTGCCCCAGGCTGTCCCCAGCTTAATTTAGCCCCAGGGACTCCATCATTCAATGGGGGGTAAGGGGAGTTCTCTCCTGGGAGCCCAAGAAGGATACAGGAAGTGGGATGGAGGCAGGTAGGGAGCCGGCAGGATTTTGTAGATTGCCTATGAGCAAGGGTCCAGAGGAAAGCACAGTGACGTGGCGGGGATGGGTGGGAGCAGGCTACGGGGGCTTGCACGCCAGGCTAAGGTGGCTGTGCTCTTTTTTTTTTTAGTAAGTTCTATTGTGTGTATTTCAGGTTTCCAACATGATATTATGGGTTTCGTGTAGAAAGCAGAGTGTTTACCACAGCAAAGCAGGTTAACTTGTCCATCATCTCACCTAGTTACCTTTGTGACAAAAGTAGCTAAAATATAATTATTTAACAAAATCCCTACTACACTGCAATTCTGTCAACCCCAGCCCCCATGTCGTACATCAGATCTCTAGGCTCACTCATCCTACACTCTTTTCACAGGCGCTGGCACCCTTTAGGGTTAGCAGAGCTGGCCTGGACCCCCGCCCCCCACTGCCATCTCTGCCTGTGCAACCTCAGGGAAGTCGCTCACTCTCCCCGACTCACCCATGTGGCAGCGCGGGTCTAGTGAGGGCTGGCGAGGAAGATCCGCTGCCCTGAGTAACCCACCCAGGATGGTTTCCACCTCGGAGCACCACCCACTCCCGGGGCCACCTCAGCAGGCGGCATGTCTGAGACTCCCGCAGGCCGGTGTGTGTAAGGAAAATGACCACGACGATGTGAGCTGATCTCTGCAAAACTCAGGACGACGTCCTTCCTGGGCCTTCTCCACGTGGGCACATGCAGCAGGTGACAAGGACAGGGCGATGCCTGATGCCCGCATTCCCAGGGGGAAGCTCCTTGTCTCTATAGGGCCCCTCCCTAGATCAGGGACTCGGCCCGCAGTTCCCTCTAGGGCTGGCAGAAAGTGGATAAGGTGGTCCCAGAGCAGGGAGTGGGGTGCTCGAAACGAGAGGGCACCTGGCCACAACCAGAGGAGCAGCTGCCTTCCTTCAGTCAGAGCTGGCCTGGGGCAGTCCCGGCTTCACCCACATCAGGAGATGCTCAGAGAGGTCTTCTGTACTCTAGGGCTACAGAAAATTAACATGTAAGGCTGCAAACTCTTTTTTATTCTTTTTATTTATTTTTTTTTTCAGTTCTTGCTATAGTAAATATGGGCTCATGAGAGAGAGAGAGGGAGAGAGAGAGAGATCCCCTCAGGGGGATGGCCACATCACAGTCCATTCTCCTCCCTGGAGGGTGCATGCGATGCCCTGGTGTGCTTTGGGACTCGAGCTGCGTAGTTGGCCATGCAGGACCCACTGCCTTAAACTCCACACCACTTGCTGGCCCTGAGGCAGCAAACTCTTGAATCCTGGTTTACTACTAGTGCAGCGAAGAGAGCACTGAGTGGACTCTGAGACAGAGAAAAAGCAAGAAATCACCCCCCAGGGGCGATGGCCACACCGCAATCCCTTCTCCTCCATTCTCCTCCTGGGATCTTGGGCACTCACGCACATGCGCCCAGCGTGAGTTTAAGCCGCAGGGTCCAGGACTTGAACCGCGGTCGACTATGTGGAGTCCAGCGATATAGCCATCATGCTAACTGCTGGTCCCAAAGCACGAACTATTGATAGCTTGCCAAAGGTCACACTTCGGAGAAGGCAGAGCTGGGGGCCACGCCTCATCTGCCACCATGCTCTCTGCCTGGCCCCAACCCACAGAAGCTTTGGTCTACACCAGCACTGCCCAGAGAACATAGCACGGGCCCCAGGTGACATCGTACATCGTCCAGAAGCCACATTTTAAAAAAGTAAAAAGAATCATGGGAAATTAGTAATGTATTTCATTTAGCACGACATATCCCAAATAGTATCATTTCAATATGTAATCGATGTTAAAATTATGCTGAGATTTTGACAATCTTTTTTGCATACAAAATCTTCAAAATGCAGCATATATTTTTACTCGCAGTCCTTCTCAATCCAAATGAGCCACATTACAATACTCAGCAGCTCCGGCTGGCACGCGGCTACTCTAACGGGACGGCTCAGCTCCAGGAGGCCTCCTGGCTACCCCTGAGCAAGCATGTGAGCCGCCCGGCACAAGGTGGCACGACGGTCACAATGACCACAACCTGGGAACCAGCAGTTAGCGTAATGGCTATGTCGCTGGACTCCCATGTAGTTGACCACGGTTCGCATCCCAGACCCGGTGGCTTAAAACTCACGCCAGGTGCATGTGCATGCATGCCCAAGATCCCGAGAGGAGAATGGAGGAGAAGGGATTGCGGCGTGGCCATCCCCCCTGGGGGGTGATTTCTCACTTTCTGTCTCTATGTCTCTATGTCTCTCTCTGTCTGTCTGGCGAGTGCCCGCGCCCTATAGCGAAAACCTCTCCAAAAAAAAAAAAAAACAATGACCACACCCTCTGCGACACAGCAGCAGCGCCTGTAGGTGAACACCCCTGCACACAGATGCTTCACCAGGAGTTGCGCATGGGATTCTCGACGCGCAAGCCCGGGACAGAGGGAAATCCTCCATATTTCTCAAAAGAAGGAAGTGAAGCTCAGAAAGGTTAACTACTGTGCTGTCAAAGGGCTAGTAAGGTGGACTTCGGAAGGTAAGTCACATCTAACTCCAAGCACTAGCAACAGTCACTGAGCACCTCCTGCATACCTCTACCCAGCACTAGGAGCAGGAGAACCCATGACAGGTAGGGTTCCTGAACTGTTTTATTCTCACTTCTAGGGAGTGGGAAACGATACATAAGGAAGCAAGACCAGCTCATGGAGTTAGATGGTGCTGCAGCTCTACTACAAGTGCCCCACATGAGAAGGGCCTGGGTTTGCGTCCAACAGCCTCCCTGTTCACACTGGATACACACACACACGTGTCCACAAGCCAGGCTGGTTGAGGTGAGGGGTGGGTCATATAATGAGGACCCTGTTGAAGATACCTGTCTGTGTGTGTGTGTGTCTCCATCTCTCTCGTGGAAGAAATCAACTTAGAAAAAAAAAAATAGGTTTGGACCCAGCTGCCATGGTGTGCACTGGGGAGTGCTGGCTGGCAGGCCAAGGCCACGAGCGAGGCCCAGGTTGGAGTCCTGCGCACCTGAAGAGCCAAGTGCAGTAGTTATGCCTGTGGTTCCATCTGCCAGGGAGGCTGAGACAGGAGGATCGTGACGCAGTGAGACCTTGTCTTAGAAAACACCACACACACACATGCACAAACACCACACACACACATACATGCACACATGCATAGATCATTTTAGGTCAAGGCCAGGCCCATAATACAATGGCTAAATGCTCCGCAGAGGAACCTGAATCCCAAATGGCCTACCAGGGTTTGCATGCCAGCCCTGGTGGCTTGAAAAACACACGTGTTGTGCCCAGGATCCTGAGGGAATGGAGAACTGGAGGAAAAAGGATGGCAGCAAGACCAGGTCCCATATATGCTTTGTCCCTTTGCACACATAAAAAAATTTTTTAAAAATTCAGATCATTGATGATTCTCACAAGAAAATGGGCCTAGGGGGATGGGAAGGCTGAGCATGTACCTGGGATGGTCAAGGAAGATCTCCCCAAGAAGATTAAAATAAATAAATAAATGAGGGCTGGCAGGTGGCGTGGTGATGAAGGCACTGGATTCCCACATGGCCAACCATGGTTCAAATCCTGGATCTGGCAGCTTGCTTTTTCACTCCTTTTCTCTCTCTCTGGTCAAATTAAAAAATAATAATAACAACTGGAATTAAATAAAGAAATCGTTCTCATAAATAAATAAGAAGACAAGTCTGGGCCAGGGCAGGGGAGGAGCATTCCAGACAGCAAACAGCAAACACTCCAGGCATGAAGAGGGCCCAGCGTGTTCTAGGAGCCAACAGAAAGGCAGCCAGTGCTCCCTGCACCGTGCCAGCTGCCTCTGCCAGCCACGTGGTTGCCCCTGCCTCGTCCCTCCCATCTCAGGGTGCTCCCACGCTCTTGCTTGGAGAATGAGGAACCAACAAACCATTCTCCAGAATTTAAGAACAAGTCCACACTGTAAGTTCCCAGCCCAGAGCCCACATGAAGGGTGCATTAACGAGTGTTGTGTGAGTGGTTAAGCTGATGAATTAATGAGCAGGGTGAGGAGAGAGCAAGAACGCCAGCAAACAGAACAGCCAAGGCCCTGAGGAGAAGATTCACACCGTAATA
The DNA here is from genome assembly GCF_000334495.1 of Tupaia belangeri chinensis. Classification (NCBI taxonomy): domain Eukaryota; kingdom Metazoa; phylum Chordata; class Mammalia; order Scandentia; family Tupaiidae; genus Tupaia; species Tupaia belangeri. The sequence goes on along the minus strand of NW_006159886.1, from coordinate 2,090,685 downwards.
CTGCCTCACACACTAGGCACAATAGCGAAAAGGTGCAAACAACCCACATGTCCATCACCAAAAACATAGACAAATTGTGGTATAGACAAATTGTGGTATGTCCCCAAAATGGAATACTATCCAGTCATAAAAAAGGATGAAGCACTGCACATGCTCCAGAATGGATGGTCCTTGAAAACATCATGCAAGAGGAAAGAGGCCAGTCACAACAGCCACACACTGTAGGGTTCTGTTTACATAAAATATCCAGAATCTGCCCGTCCATAAAGCATGCAGATGAGTGCTTGCCAGGGGCTGGGAGAAAGGAGAACAGACAGTAATGCCTCATGGGAACGGGGGTCTTCTCTGAGAAGGAAGAAATGGTTTAGAACTATAGTAAATCCAGGCGAAGGCTGGATGACACCGTCAATGAAGCCAATGCCCCTGAAATGTGCACTTTGAAATGGTCGATTCCGCTATGTGGATTCCTGCTCATTTTAAGAAAAGGGGGTGAAGGGGAAAGAAGGGGGAGGGGGGTGGGAACTGTTTCAACAGCTGATGCAGGTTGTGATCCCCCTAAATAAAACCACATATTGGAGCAAGCAAAGCCAAGCAACCAGCCTCCAGAAGCAACAGATCAGAGTGCAGAAGACAGGTTCCAAGGCTGAGGGAAGAGGAAGGCTACGTTACCAGACAGCTCCTCGTCTCCGCTGTGGCGGCCTCAGTCCTCCGAGGAAGCGGGACACCCCTTAGTGGTGTCCACCCTCTCTAGCCCGAGGAAGGGACACAGGGTCCTGACTCAAAATACAGCCCAGCGAGAAGCTCGGAGCCAATGGGCCGAGCCAGGGCGTCCCTCTGACCTGGCACACACAAGGGCATTACGGCCACAATGAGCAGCCCTGGCTGTCCTCGGCTGGTGCACACAGAGCCCCTTTCATTCCTTAAAATGGCCCTTCAGCCAAGTCTGCCTTGTGGAGGAGAGGAGAGCAGGGGGCCTGCACCCCCAGCATCAGGTCCTTCACAGTGGGGTAGGGAGCTGTAGTAAGTGTGTGGGGCCATATGGATGCTTCCAGGCCCCCAGAAGGCCAAAGGGGACACCTCAGGCCACATGGAGGGGAACAAATGGACTGACCCAACACCAGGCCAAGGTACGCTGTCTGAAGGATTACGCATCGTAGCTACTGTCCACTGACAATGCTAGACTAAGCCTCAAATCGGTCCTTTGATCCAACGCTCACAATCATGGGATCTGCAGGGATGGGGACCAGGTCACCCCCAGGCACCACGTGAGAACACTGAGTTGTGGAGGGCCCAGAGGGGTGCAATGCTTGAACAAGATCAGCTGGTAAAGGCAGAGCTGGCATTCAAGCCCACGGCTGACGCCAAAGCCTTCTCAGCTAAAATATGACGCCGCTAACGTTTGCTTTTCCCCACAGAACTCCCTCACCGCAGCATGGGTAGTGGCTGAGCACACGGGCTGCTGGTCTGGGATGACGGAAAGTTCTGGAGACGGAGGGCAGTGAGGGCTGAACAGCAATGTGAATGTACTTAATCCCACTCAACAGCACACTTGGAGATGTTAATACGCCAACCATCATTCAATATTAAATATATACATGTTTAACATAAAAATATTCTCAGAATTGTTCATGTACTAAGCATTAGGAAATTGTCAACCAATTTTTAAAAATAAATATCATACATACCACATTCTCTGAACATAATAAAGTTTAATTAGATGCTAATAAAAACTATGAATCCCCTGAGAAACATCAACAACCAAAAAGAATGTGAGCTTCTTGGTTTCAAATCCCTGCTCCGGACACGAGCTCTGTGAGCCTGTCGGGCTTCAGCACCCTTCTGAGGCCATCTGTGAAAGGGAAGACCAGGAAAGCCTGTCCCTGGGGCTGAATGAGCTCGGTCAGGTCAGGGGAAGGCCCAGTCCAGGAGGCAGCAAACCCCTCCTGCCAAGGCCCAGGCAGTAAATGTGTGGGCGTCCAAGCACTCACGTCTGCCAGTGTAGCACAAAATCATCCATAGAGCATACGTTCATGAGTGGGTGTGGCTTATTCCAATAAAACTTTATTTCTAGGGGACCAGACAGTGGCACAATAGTAAAACACAATGCTCCGCAAGGCAGACTCACATGCGGAGGTTGCTGGTCCAAGTCTGGAGACCTCCCAGAATACACTGGTCCTACGTGAACCCACGATGCAGGCTGGCTAAGGCTGAGGGTGGATGAATAGCACATCAGAACGGTCAGGGTCAGTAGGTGGCACAGTGGTTACAGTGCCGGATTCCTGCATGCCCAGCCGGCTCAAGTTCTGGACCCAGCGGCTTAAAACTCACACTGGGCACGTGTATGTGCATGCCCAAGATCCTGAGAGGAGACCATCTGTGAAAGGGAAGACCAGGAAAGCCTGTCCCTGGGGCTGAATGAGCTCGGTCAGGTCAGGGGAAGGCCCAGTCCAGGAGGCAGCAAACCCCTCCTGCCAAGGCCCAGGCAGTAAATGTGTGGGCGTCCAAGCACTCACGTCTGCCAGTGTAGCACAAAATCATCCATAGAGCATACGTTCATGAGTGGGTGTGGCTTATTCCAATAAAACTTTATTTCTAGGGGACCAGACAGTGGCACAATAGTAAAACACAATGCTCCGCAAGGCAGACTCACATGCGGAGGTTGCTGGTCCAAGTCTGGAGACCTCCCAGAATACACTGGTCCTACGTGAACCCACGATGCAGGCTGGCTAAGGCTGAGGGTGGATGAATAGCACATCAGAACGGTCAGGGTCAGTAGGTGGCACAGTGGTTACAGTGCCGGATTCCTGCATGCCCAGCCGGCTCAAGTTCTGGACCCAGCGGCTTAAAACTCACACTGGGCACGTGTATGTGCATGCCCAAGATCCTGAGAGGAGAATGGAAGAGAAGGGGTTGCGACATGGCCATCCCCCAAGGGGGATTTCTTACTTTCTCTCTCTCTACTCTGTCTCTTTGGTGAGCACACATATTCTACAGTTAATATCTCTCTTTAAAAAAATACTGTCAGGGATTTTCTCTCTCTCTCAGAATAATAAACTTTCCAAAAATATTTTTAAAACTTTATTTACAGAAATAGGTGGCAGGCTGTAGCTTACTGATTTCTGCTAGACCTTGACACTGGGTAGTGCTTCATAAACATTAGCTGGTATAATGAAGAAAAATGGCATTTTTGTCAATGCTTTTCTGTAAACTTCTGAGCAGGACACTACCTGTGGTTCTGAACAGTAAATACCAACCCAAGGGAGGAGCAGCGCCCCGACCCCATCGAGTGGCTGCCCCCCTCACTCTGAGCTGCCCTGGGTGCTCTCACTCCACTTCTCTGTTCCGTGTTCCAGCGAGGATTCTGAACCAGCATGCTCACTGGCTCCCTGGCTCCTCCTGCACTCTTCCTCCAGGAGGGACCCCAGACCTACTCCTCACAGCATGAGGCCCGAGTCCCCTTCCCTGTCCCTCTCTCCCTGCTGACCTAGGGCCCTGGAAAAGCACGGAAACATTTTCTGAAGGTATCCATGGCTAGAGCCAGGACAGCGAGATGCCACGGCTGCTCAGCCCTGGGAACCTTTCCTGAGCTCCAGCCACAGCACAGGAGTGGCCACGGCAGACCTTACGGTGCCATACTCCATCAGAACACCCAGAAGACTCCTCAGACTCATTTCTCGCACTGGCCAGGTAGGAAGGTCATTGCAGGCCGCAGTGGGACATCGAAGGCCCACCATGAGGGAGCCCCACTGGGGAGTCCCACTCTGCCCTGAGCTCTGCCCAGAAGGTGCTCAGCATGCTTACCCTGATGGTGCTGCGCAGCTAAAAGAGATCATTCGTGGCAGGAGTGGGAGGTTTAGCAATGATTACCTTTTTTCCTTATGTGACCTTCATTCCCATTTTCAGAAAAAGGAACTGAGCACAGAGAGGCTAAGGGATGTGCCCAAGGTCACACAGCCAGTAGGATCTGAGCTGACCCAGAATGCATCCCTTCATCCCTGATGCTCACACAGCTCAGCTCACCTGCCAGTGCCGCTGCTTACGATCAGGTCCATGGTTGGCTAGAAGGTCAACAGAGGGTCTCTAAATTGAGTGAGTGGTGACAAAGCTATGGACCAATTTTCATCATAGTTTATCAGACACTTCCTCATCAGTGATTATGTACCACCTGTGCCCAAGGACCACACCTCTGCTCCCCACACCAGCTCAGCCACATACCAGGCCCATTCGTACAGGAAATGGGGGCTCAGAGAGGTTAATCCTCTGGGCCAAGATCACACAGCAATAAGGAACAGGGCACGAGACAGTCCATCTTCAGAAGCCCTGCTGGTTAAACCCCCTGCCAGAGGAAGAGGTCATTCCAGGAGAACCGGGACACGCACAGCCAAACTGGTCTCTCCGGGGGAACCCTGTCAGTGAGAAAGCCTGGCAGGGAGGTCCTCGCCCAGTCACAGCCCAGTGAGGAGCAGAGTCTAAACAGGAGCCCAGGCAGTCCAGCTCAGAGCCTGCAGAGGCATGGTCCCTTCTCACTCGAGTAATGACACAAAGCCACAGCACACAGAGGTGATCCCTGCTGGTTTAAGCTTTTTAAAGTGCTTCTTCTGTTGCTCATCCCCCAGCCTCAACCCACCCCACACACAACAGACCAGGCCTGGATCCTGGCACCTCCTACCGAAGTCTTCCAGGTCCGAAGAGGAGGCCTGCCACGCCTCTCCCTGCACGTCTCTCCCAGTGCTGCAATGACGCCTCCCCAGGAAGACACAACCCCACCAGAGCGGAGCCCCCTCAGACCTCGCCGTGTCCCCGGTCTCCAGTGGACAAGGCCAGCTTAAGGAAAAGCTACACGAATATTTACATACATGCACCTAAAGTTCAGAGAGCGCATAAATGAAAGACCCACACATCTGTTTGAGTAAGTGACAGCATAACACATCTGAGTGACAGGAAACCACAATGAGAGCCAGGCCGTGCTGTATGAACAGGACTTCTCCAGACAGACAAGGGAGGGGAACTTCTTTGCAGGAAAAAAAAAATAGCCAGTATATTGGGAAAACCCGCGGTGTGAAGATGTGTACTGAACGCGGAGGTGGCAGGGTGGCTGAGATAGTGTGGCAGGGAGAAGGGAAGGGATAGACACTGGGTCAGGGAAGCCAGGAGGGGAGGATTTCTGAGGTCAGAGAGCAGTGGGAGGCGGGACTTGAGCGGAAGGAAATGGCAATCATCTCATTCACTGGGTCACACTGGGGCCCTTTGGGGGCTTCTAGCTGCAGAAGGTCTGCCTAGACTGTGCAGTCGGTGGGAATAACAGGCGGGGTATTAGAACCTGTCACAGCAAAAGTCACAGCTCTCTGTAAGCCTCTGCTAGGTGGGCCAGAGACCATGCCCAGGGAGCTGGCAATGCCCTGCTAGGCAAGCACTGCTAAACCTTCCCCTCCTCCTGTCTGCCACTCAGACCCAGGTCCTGGAGGAAGGACCAGTTCTTCCCACAGCCTGACCCCACACCAGCCAGTTATCCTGAGTCAGGAGGATGACCCTCCTCCTATGCCAGACATGGGTGTGGGCTGAACCCCCTGCCAGGGCTAAGGCTGCACCGGCCCTGCACCTCCACTCGGTGCTGGGAGTCAGAGGCTATCAGAGGCGACTGCACAGCCTCACTGGCCTGCCATCCCCGCAGGCTTGGGCGGAGCAAGGGTCTCACCCTGACCTTGGTCTAGGAGGTCAGAAGAAGGAAGGGCGTTCCTGGAGAGGAAACAGTAAGAGCAAGGCCAAGGACAGTGTGCTGTGCGTGTGAGCGCGCAGAGGGGCGGGTGGGGGAGAGGGCTGGCAGTCAGACACAGTATCCCTGGAGCTCAGAGCTGGGCAGAGGCTGCTGGCAGCGCGCCGGGGCTGGACACGCCGTCAGGACTGGGGCAGTCTACGGTGTGTAGGGAGGAGGGTGCCTCTAAGGTGAAAGGCTCCAAGCCTGGCCAAGCACCCTCTATCTGGGATGATGAGACCGGATCCTCGGAAGCCCACAGCCGGAAGATGGAGTGATGGAAGGGAGGGAGGAGGGCCTGAATGCAGGGCGTGCAGCAAGGTGTCCAGCACCTCGGGAGTCAGTCCTTGCAGGCGGTCTCTGGGGGCCCAGCAAGCCCGCCGGCAGGGCAGGAAGGTTCCGTATCAGCCTTTCTTCCCATCTCTCCAGCCTCCTCCCAAGCACCCACGTGGGCGGAGCAGCGCGAGAATGTGCGTGGCAGGGGCCGCGGTGGCGTGTGCCGTGCGTGGGGTGGGGTGCAGGCCCCGGCCCCCCCACCGCCGCGGCGCACCCCCGGGCTCCATCTTCTGTGCCACCTCGGTGGGATCCAGGGACAGACCCAGCGGAGGACACACAGGAGCCAGGCCAGCCACGCCCCCCGCGCCACTCCCCGGAGGCACCTTGGGTCCCCCTCCCGCCCCTTGGCTCGGGGGCGTAATGGGGAGAGGAGTGGAAATAGGGGTGGCGTGAGGAAGAGGGAGGGCTGGGGGCGGGACAGGGTGGAGAAGGCGACGCAATGGTGGGGAGACGGTTCGGGGGATCTGGAGAGGCGTGGGGGATGGGAATGGGGGGGTGGGGGCCCGAAGGTGGGATACGAGAACGGAAAGGGATCAGAATGGGGCGCGATGACTGGAGAGGGAGGAGGTGTGTGATGGTGCCGGGAGGCGCCGGTCACCGCGTCCCTTGCTGCCGGGGCCGCCCATAGGTCTCGAGGTCCGC
>NW_006159886.1:2081005-2083702 GCF_000334495.1 Tupaia belangeri chinensis | reverse complement strand
CTGCCCGGCTCCAGGCGCGGCCCCGCCCCTCCCCTGGGGCGCCCTTCCTATTGGTCTGTCCTCCCGCCAGTCAGGGAGGAGGGCGGTGCCCTTCCCGCTCCGCCCCGGCCTGGAGCCTAAGCTGGGAGCAATTCTGAGGCTGGGAGAGGAGGCACAAGGTGGTCTGAGCTTGCGCACTGGGCTTCCCCGCGGCCTGGCTGGCTGGGTACGGAGCGCCCCGCCCTGCTGGGTAGAGCAGATGCCTGGAGGGGCTTTCAGGCCCGAATCAGAGCTAAGGGCCACAGGAAGCTCGTCCCTGCCTTCAAGGGGCTAACAGCCAGGAAGGGGAGCAATGGCCGTCCTAGGCCGTCGGTGGTCAGGGAAGACATAACTGAGAGTACTGTTTCCCTCTCCCTACTGATGCAACATCTGAAAGTCGGAGCTTAAAGCGGAAGACCAAAAGTGTCACAACTAGCGCATGGCAGAGCCAGAGGGAGGCTTACTTCTGAGCCCGAAGTCCTCACCGCTGGGTAAAACCACATCACCAGGCTGCAGCTGAATGAGCAATGTGACGTCAAGCTGAGACTTGGAGGAGGAGGGTTGAGCTAGAAGAAGATTCGTTCTTTCAATGTCGTTCAACAACTTTTATTGAGTATCTACTAAGTACTAAGTAGTCAGTAAGGTCCAGGGATACCACAGTGACCAACACAAAGCCCCGCCAGCCTGAAGCTCGCATTCTAGCAAAGAGAAGGGAGGGAGGGGTAGCCACCAAAGGGGACGCCTGAGTAAACCCCTGGATTAGAGTTGGGGCATATTTGAGAATCTAGAAGAGAGTAAGTGTCTCTGGGCCGCAGGGAGGTAAGCAGGAGAGTGATGGAAGACCAGAATGGGGAGGTGGGCAGAGCCAGCATATGGAAGGTATTGCAGGCTATGGTAGAGAGTTTGGAATTATCTAGGGACTGTCTCATCTGGAAGGTGGGGGTGGGAGGGATAGAATCAAGGGGGAAAATCTCAAAAGCAAAACATTTAATGGGCACAAAAATGGAAAATGATGGGATCATAATGTGTTTGGTAATATCTTTGACTGGACTAATTCATATTCAGTGTATTTATGGTGGGAAATTAATTTTGTGTGCTGTAAAAATATACTGTAATTAAATGTTAAAAAGTAAGAAAATTTTTTTAAAAGATTAAAATGTACCGTCAGGACAAACTACGTTGAGCTACAGTAACACACAAGACCAAATCTCACTAGATTCTTGCTCACACTGCACATCCTACCTAGATCAGTAAGACTCTGTTCTTCATAGTCAGTAGGGATCCCAAGTATATGGGACTCTGTCTCAACAAATGACCTGTAACTGGTGTAGCACCGTGAAGGAAAGGTGGCAAATTTTAGAGTTTCTGTTTGCAAGAAATACACATCACTTCCCGTTACATTTCAATGGCCAAAGCAAGTTACGTAGCCATGTCTAGCTTCAGAGAGGAAGACGAAGTTCAGACCTTAAATGTTCCAAGGAGGAGGGAACAGATCAAGCTGAGACTTGGAGGAGGAGGATTGAGCTAGACAAAGATTCGTTCTTTCGCAAATATTTATTGAGTATCCACTAAGTACCAAGTAGTCAGTAAGGTCCAAGGATACCACAGTGACCTACAACACTAGTTCTGTTCACTAGCTATGAACAGATATAAACCTACCTTTTTTTTTGGAGAGATTTTTGCTATAGGGTGTGTGCACTCACCAGAAAGACAGAGAGAGACAGAGAGACAGAGAGATAGAAAGCGAGAAATCAGTCCCCAGGAGGGATGGCCACGCCACAATCCCTTCTCCTCTCGGGATCTTGGGCATGCATGCACATGCACCTGGTGTGAGTTTAAGCCACTAGGTCCAGGACTTGAACCGTGGTGGGCTACATGGGAGTTCAGTGCCATAGCCATTACACTAACTGCTGATCTCCAGATATAAACCCATCTTCTCTCAGAAGAAATAAACATTTTAAAAATGCAGATGCTGGACCAGATCCATGGCCTAGTGGTTAAGGGAGCTGGATCCCAGATGGCCAACCACAATTCAAATTCTGGCCCAGCAGGTTGAAACCCATGCCAAGCACTGCATGTGTGCCCAAAATCTTAACAGGGTGGAGAAATGGAGGAGAAAGGATTGCAGTGTTACTGTGCCCTGTAAAAGTATCTATGTCTCTGTCTTTCTCTGGTGAGTGCATATGCCCTCGGGCAAAATTTTTTTAATAAAAAAAGAAAAGCAGATGCCCAGGTTCCTCTGCATTCCACACTGGATGGGGCCCCTGAGTAGCAAGGCAGTATTTCACTGAATGCTGGGACCTGTTGAAGCCTGAGCCATCCTCGAATATGCAATCCCCAGTCACTTGTGACTCCGAAAGTCTGCGAATCCAGGTCTACTCCTGGAAGGACTGCGTTGTAAACCTTGTGTCAGTTCCTCTGCCCGTGAGCTTCCGGCACCAGGCACCCAGCCCAGAGCCCACTGGCTGGCACCGTCTGGGGAAGGGAACTTCTGGAAGCCAATCCATCTGCCCAGAGGGCAGTAAGTTGACCCACACAGATGGCTCTGACCCATGTAAACACCCCCCACTAACCCAAGCCCTGGCATCACCGACTTGAATACCCTTGAGTTACATCCCCAAAATGAAGTGTAGTCTTCCACTGCGAGGAAGACTGAAGGCCAGAAGTCAGAGGGAAAGA
>NW_006159886.1:2074774-2080667 GCF_000334495.1 Tupaia belangeri chinensis | reverse complement strand
GGGCGCTACGGGCTGAATTGTGTACCCCTCGGTTTATATGCTGAAGTCCTAACACCCAGGACCTCAGACTGGCCGTATTTGGAGAAAGGACCTTAAAGAGGTAATTAGGGTAAAATGAGATCATCGGGGTGCACCTGAATTTGATATGTCTGGTGTCTATATAAGAAAAGATAAGGACGCAGACGCGCACAGAGGGAAGGTCGTGTCAGGACAGAGAGGGGCCAGCTACACGCCAAGGAGAGAGGCCTCAGGAGGGGCCAGTCCTGGAGACTGATCTCTTGACTTGATCTCGGACTTCTGACCTCAGAACTGTGAGAAAATAAGTTTCTATTGTCGGAGCCACTTAATCAGTGGTTCTTTGTAGGTAGTTCAAGCAGCGAGCTTAACCAATTGCACTGAAATCTTTTACTTTTACAAAATATATGATCCCTCAAGCCCACAGCTCAGGCCCTCCCAGGCCTCAGAAGGGTCTACAGGTTAAGCTTCTGTGGCCTTGTGGTGAATCCACCCCTACTGCCACCATGTGGTCACTGCAGAGCCTGCAGGACAGCCCTACCAGGCAGGTCCCACCCTGTCTGGTTAAGGTGGAGAGGCCGGAGCCCAGGCAGTAACTGTCCAAGGCACACAACAAGCACTGCATGTGGGGCCAAGAGTCTGTCCCTCTCCCAAGCCACTTTCCCGGACACCTCAAGGGTGGGAGCCAGCCCTGGGAGTCACGGGGAGGTACAGCTCAGCTCAACGCAAAGACAAACATTCCCACCCGCACTGCGGTATTCAGCACACACATCTACACGCGTGGTAAGAATGCCCAGAAATAAGTGCACACACACTCACACACGAGTTCATGTCAAACAGGAAATCCGAATAAGGTGGGTGGATTGCTTTTGTTTCTTTCCCGGCTGTGCTAACGCACTCTGGGTTTGCAAGATGTTACCATCTCGGGGACTGGGCGGTAGTGTCCGGGATCTTGCTGCATTACTTCTTGCAACTGCATGCGAATCTATAGATATCTCAACATTTTTTAAAGTTTAAAAAAATAAGAGAGAAACAGGGAACACTGCATCTTTCAGTGAACGTGGACGGTGCTGACCAAGGCTCTCGCCCTACGCAGGGCTTCCGGCTGGAATAGGAAGACAGAACCAGGGAGACCTTGGGCGTTTCCTCCACAAATAGCCGACCCCTTGGAGTTGAGCAGCTCTGAGGGGTGAGAGGCAGGCTGAGCCTCCACGTCCCCGTCACGCACAGTGCTGGAGGGACGTGACCCTCTCAGCTGCAGAGACACTATGCTGGGACACGCTTCTGCCTCTTCTCTGCTGCCTTTCGATGAAAACGCCTTCCTGTGAGCTCCTTTGGGTTCCATGAATAATACATACTGGTGGTAAAGAATTCAAACTGTGCAAGCAGCTATAAAAAAGAAAACAAATGTCTCCTTGGATCTTGCCACCCAAGGGTAACCATGAACACCAGGACCGTGCCTTCATGCCTCTCCTCACCCAGATAATGTGTCTAATTTTCCATGAATGGGCTCGTTTTATGCCCACTTTTTTTTTTTTATTATGGATGCTCCCCCTCCTCTCTCCCATATCATTTCCCCTGTCAGGTAGCCCATTACCTGGTTTAATTTCATGTTTTTCTCTGGTGTGGGGTCGTTGTCTTGCAAAATGAGTTCATTGTAATCACATTTCTGCTTCTCACTTTTCACACTCATCAACACCTCACAAAAATCCCTCGGGCATCTAGGGAGAGCTCTAATTCATCCTTTAGGAAGCTGGACCACATGCTGTGGCTGTCCTCCAGGTCATGCTGCTGGTTCTTGCTGGCAGACATTGCTGTGTGATTGTCAGCTGAGAACAGTGGGCACCAGGTATTCCTCCGAACTTGGGCTCAGCTAACAGTGCTTTTATTTCTATGGGATGGGGTCCCAGGAGTGGAAGCGCTGGTTTGAAGGTCTATCTTGGTCCATTTTTCATGGTTAATAGAAGTTCCTGAGGCTGGGTGAGTTTAAGACAATAGGAGTCTATTTTGCCCCCCGGTTCCAATAGGGGGAAGACCAAAGGCAACACAAAGTGGCAGGAGGCAGGACTTGGAGCAAAAGAGAGCATGGTCTGTATCCGTGTGGCTTCCTCTCTCTGATCTCATCCCCTGCTTATATACCTGCCAGATCTCAGTCAGGGTCCCACCCTAACGACCAGATCGTACCCGAATGCCCCCCACCCCGGGACACCATGGAGGAATTAAGTTTCCACTGGCCATCTTTACAGTACAGTCAGGTCCCAATGCATGAATTTCTGGGGGACATCCACATTCAAAGACATGAGTCTTTGAGGGACAAGTCATTATCGAAACCATAAGGTTTAAACGTTTTTACAATAGTCGCTGTCAGACTGCCTTTCAAGACTGTCTGTCCATCACCACCTTTCTGCCCCAGCGTATGTGTTTCCTACCTTCCCGTCATCAGCCCACTCCGCAGCATGCTGCTAGGCAGTCGCTGTGACCGCGCACACCGCTGTGCCTCTCCTCGTCATTAGCGTTCGCTCTTCTCAGTCTGTTTGCGAATTTCAGCACCTTTACCCCGCGTATTTGTTATAGAACCCCCAGCTGACCAAGAAGCCAACCAACAGTCTAAAAGTAGTCCGGTTTCTCCGCATCTTTGCTAACATACACTATTGGCTCAAGGTTAAAGTTTTGATGATCTGGTGAGAGGAAAGTGGTATTGCAGAAAAGGTCATTGTAAATTTCTCTGGCCTCTAATGAAGTTGAGCAGCTCTGTGCGTTTTGGGCCACTTGTACTTTGTCTTCAATGAACATGCCTTTTCTTCTATTGGATTCTCTTTTTCTTAGTGATTTTTCAAGGTTCTCTCTATATATATATATCTTCTGGACAATGCTTTTTTAAAAAAATATCATTCATTTAGTTTTATTTATTATTATTTTTTAATTTGCTATATGGCATATGTGCTCACTAGAGAGAGACAAAGAGAGAGGGAGACAGAGAGACAGCGAAGGAAAGTGAGAGAGCAAGTCTCCAGGTCAGGATTTGGACCATAGTCAGCCATGTGGGAGTCCAGCACATTAACTACCACACCACCTGCTGGCCCCACCAATGCTTTGTTGAGTATGCTTTGTGTATACATTCTCTTACTCGAGGGCTTGTTATATCACATTATGATTTATTCTGGAGGAATAGAAATATTGTTGATATGGTCAATTTTTCAAAAATTTTCTTTACGACTTGTGCTTTTTGTATTTTAGGAAATGCCTCCCTATCTCAAGGCAATAAAAATATTCTCCTATATTCTGCTCTAAATAGTTTTTTAAATTTTACTTTTCATTTTGAAAATTAGTGATCCTGGAATTGAGTTTTATATATAACGCAAACTAGAGATCCTATTGGGTTGTCAGGATGCATTTTTGCATAGAAAAATGTCATGACTTTCTGACAGCCCAATGTTTGATTTTTTTCCTTTATAGGAAAAAGCAGTTCCCCAGCATCATTTATTGAAAGCCCCATCCCTTTTCTCTTTGAACTACAATTCTGCTTGTGACATATATCAAGTGTCCAAGCACGCATGGTCTGCTTATTTTGTTCCATTGTTTACTTATCTGCCTCTGTGCTAATAATCACACTGTCACAATTACTTTAGCTTTATAGCAAGGCTTGATAGCTGTCACAGTAGGTTCCCCGAGCCTGTTCATCCTCTTCAGAGCATTTAAACTATTCTTAGCTCTTTCCTGTTCTGTATCAATTTTGAAATTAGTTGCAACTTTTGCAAAGAACCCTGTTGGGATTTTGATTGAAACTGCACTGAGGCTATCACACAATTTGAAGAGATGTGACATCTTGTAAGATCCAGTGCTTGCATTTATGAATTCCTCTGTTTATTAATATTTAGGTCTTTTAAGACACCTTCAATATGGAATTATAACCTTTCTGCATAAAGATCTTCCATATATGTAAGTAGCTTTACGTTTCGTAAACTTGTTTTGCTACTGTAAATGGTATTGTTCTTAATATTGTGAGTGATTTTATATCAGAGGTAGAGAGGATTCTACATGTCTTTACTATCGAACCCATTAGTCATTTGGTTCAAATCGTTTCTATTTTACCTTTTTTTTTTTTTTGCCTAGTAATTAAAGGGACATGTTGACACTTCATACCCATTAGGATAGCTGCTACCATATAAATGCTCGCATCCTTCCAAATGTAGGTGTTGAAACCTAATCCCCAATGTGATAGTGTGAAGAGGTGACGCCTTCGGGGAGTTGAGTAAGTCGGAGCCTTTACTAGTGGGATTAGTGCCCTCATCGAAGTGACCCAAGGGAGCTTGTCCACCCAGTCTTCCGAGTGAGGGCACAGCAAGAAGACACTTGTAAAGCAGAGAGGACCCGTTGCTGGATATGGAGTCTGCTGTCACTGATCTTGGACTTCCCGACTTGTGAGCAGCAAATTTCTAGTATTTATCAATCCCCCAGTCTGCAGTATGTTTTGTTATTCTAGCCTGAAGGGACCCAGACAATGGCCATTATTTAAATAATAAAAGCAAAATTAAAAGTGTTGATGAAGATGCGGAGAAATTGGGATCCCGTGTGCTTGCTGTTGGTGGAGATGTGTAATGGTGATTCCACTGGAAAACAGTATGACTATTTATCAGTAAATTAAGACATAGAGCAAACATGATCCAGCAATTTCACTTCTGGGTGTACCCAAAAGAAGCCAAAGCAGGGTCTTGAGCAGGTGTCTGCACGGTCATCTTCGTAGTCACAATAGCCAAGAGGTGGAAGTATCCTAGTATCTGTCGATGGATAATGGAAAAATAGTAAGTAGTATGTACACAGAATGAAATATTATTCATCTTCTAAAACAAAGGACTTTGGGTCCAGCCACGATAGGATGGCACAGGTGGTAGGGCACCACTGTGCTGTGGCCAAGTCATGTGTGGCAGGGCTGGGTCAAGTCTGATCCTGGACACACTGAGGGTACTGCATGATCTTGGCTGGCTGGGAGGCTGGGTGAAGGATCATGGCATGGCCAGAAAAACAAAAAAAAAAAAAAGTAAAAAAAAAAAAAAAAAAAAAAAAAAAAAAAAAAACAGAATTTGGGCACATGGCAGCACATAAATGACATGCTAAGTGAGAAATGTCAATTGTAAAGGAGAAATATTTTATGATTCTACTTCCATGAGAGTCCTAGAATGAGCGAATTGATAGAGGCAAGCAAAAGGTGGCTCCAGGGGCCGGGAGGACAAAAAATGGGGAGTTGGTATTTCATGGCTATGGAGTTTCTGTTGGGGATGATGAAAAAGTGACAGAGATGGATGATGGTGATGGCTGCCCAATGTGAATGCACTAATACCATTGAACCTAAAACCATTGAAGGGGCCAGGAGATGGTGTGGTGGTAAAGGTGCTGGACTCCCACATGGCCAACCATGGTTCAAGTCCTGGATCTGGTGGCTTGCTTTCTTACTTTCTTTCTCTGTCTCTTTCTCTAGTTCTCTCTGGTGAGTGCACGTGACCTGTAGCAACTTTTAAAATAATAATAATAAATAAAATAATTTTAAAAAATACTTAAAACGGTTAAAATAGTAAATTTTCTGTTATGTATATTTTACCACAATAACACCTTCTCTTAAAGAGATATGTCAAAATGCTCCTGTAAGAGTGGATTTGGGTCCAACCACAGGGAAGAAAGCAGGAGAGCACTGGTACACCGTGTCTGAGTCTGCATGCTCAGGTTCGAGTCCTGACTGCAGGTCCACTCTAAGCTGGCTGAGCATGGAAGCATGCACCTGTGACCCTGGCTTACTGGGAGCTTGGGGCAGGTGAACTGCAATATGATGAGACCCTCGAGACCCTGTCAAAAATACTCTCTTTCTCATTCTCTTTTTGTCCAA
>NW_006159886.1:2066355-2074743 GCF_000334495.1 Tupaia belangeri chinensis | reverse complement strand
CCCTCATTAAAAAGCAAGCAAAAAGATACGGGACTTGTCGATTTGTTTTTCCCATCTTTGTTTCATGTATTTCAGTTTCATATGCCACGTATGAGTTCTAGAATTGCAATGTCTTCGTAGCGAATACATTGGTAATAAGCCTCATTATTCTACCGATGACTTAATCTAAAGTTGATTTGGGCACAGCAGGTGGTGTGATGTAAAGGCACTGGACTCCCACAGGGCCGACTGCAGTTGGAGTCCGAGACCCGGCGGCCTGGAAAACACACTGGCACTTGAGCGAGCGTGCCCAACATCCTGAGAGGAGGATGGAGGAGAAGGAGCAGCAGTGTGGCCATCCCTATCACTTTCCGTTTCTCTGTCTCTGTCCGGCAAGCACAAACACCCTATAGCAAAAATATCTAAAACTTTTGAAGATAAAAAATAAAGTTTATTTTGCCCAGTATTAAAAGGATGGTCTCCTTCTTTCACTTCGAGTATCTCTTTTCCATCCTTTGACTTTCAACCTTCCAACATACTGCTCACACTTTAGGTGTGTCTTCTTGAAAACAGCATACTGGGGGAACAGCAGTTAGCATAATGGCTGTGTTTTTTTTTGGACTCTCATGTAGTCAACCATGGTTTGAGTCCTGGACTCGGTGACTTAAATTCACGCCGGGTGCGTGTGCGTGCGTGCCCAAGATCCCGAGAGGAGAATGGAGGAGAAGGGATTGCAGCATGGCCATCCCCCACCTGAGGGGGTGATTGCTTGCTTTCTGTCTCTCTGTCTCTCTCTGTCTTCCTGGTGAGCCCACGTGCCCTATAGCAAAATACTCTCAAAAGAAAAAGAAAAAGAAAAGAAAAAAGAAAAGAAAGAAGAAAATAGCATACTATTGGGTTTTGTATTTTTCTCCAACGTGAGGCTCTCCGGTTTAATCCGGAGCTTGTCCATCTACACGGACTGTAATTATGGACTCTTTCGAAGCTGTTTCTAGCTATCAGATTTGGGATTTCTCACTTGTTTTGCTTTCCTTTACCTCTTTTTCCTCCCCCTCTTCCTTTTGGATCGCTTGAGACTTTTTTTTTTAATCCTACTGTCCTCCACCCTCTAAAAATTACACAGTTTCTTTGCATATTTTCAGTCATTAACTTACACATTTTACCATACCTATTTTATAAAATATTTTACGATGTCTAAATTAACCACAATCTCACTTGTCATCTCAAACAATAAACGCTTTCATCTCAAGCACGCCTCTCCCAGGTTCCATGGTTTTGGTCCAGTATTTTAGTCCCAGCTTCTATTTTTACTTTCCAAAGTGAACTGTTCATTTTATATGCGTTTTACATTTAATATTGTCTTTCAGTTTTAAATATTTTCTGTTTTCCCTTGTTTTCAGTCATTTCCTCGGTTTCTTCTTTGACTCTTGTATTATTTCATTACTTCAGTGTGTTGCTCAATTTCCTGATATTTCGTGATTTTGTAGACATCTTTTTGTTAGCAAATTCTAAGTTAATACCACTATTATCAAAGAACATACTCTGTATTACTTCAGTCTTTTAAATGTATTGAGACATGATTTTGGTTCAGTACTTAGTCTTTCTGAAAAAGACGTGATTTATGTTGTTGCTCGGAAGGGTCTGTAGACGTGGAGTAGGTCTATACAGGTCCTGTATACCTACCGATTCTTTTTTTTTTTTCTTTTTCTATCAATAATTGGAAGAGTGATGTTAAAATTTCTGCAGCCAGGACCAGCAGGTGGCGCTGTGTTAAACTGCTGGACCCCCACATGGCCAATCATAGTCTGAGTCCTGAATCCTGCAGTTTGAAAACCGTGGTGGCAGGACCAGCAGATGGTGTAATGGTGCATTGCTGGACTCCCACATAGTCGACTGCAGTTCGAGTCCCATACCCAGAGGCTTAAAACTCATGCCAGGTTCGTGTGCGTGCGTGCCCAAGATCCCGAGAGGAGAATGGAGGAGAAGGGATTGCAGCATGGCCATCTCCTCTAGGGGGTGATTTCTCGCTTTCTGTCTCTCTGTCTCTCTCTGTCTCTCTGGCGAGTGCATGTGCCCTATAGCATAAATCTCTCGAAAGAAAGAAAGAAAGAAAAGAAAAGAAAATCATGGTGGCTGGAAACATGCCAGAGAGAACAGAAGAGAAGAGATTGCAGCATGGCCCTTGGGGCGGGGCGGGGCGGGGTTGATTTCTCACTTTCACTCTCTCTCTGTCTCTGTCTCTCAGGCAAGCTCCCAGACCTATTGCAAAAAGAAAACTAAAAAAACAAAAGGGGGGGGGCACCAATAATTGTGAAATTCATCTAGTTTTCTTTTTGGCGCTGTCAGTGTTTGACTCATGTATTTTGAGGTTATTAGGGGAATGCATATTTAAGATGGTCATGTCTTCCTGATGAACTGACCCTTTCATCATTATGAAATGTCTCCGGCAACATTCTCAATCATAAAGTTTGTTTTTCCTGTTTATACAGCCTATGGAATTCTTTATCCTTAGTTTTTACATAATTTATTTTTCCAGTCATCTTCCTTCATATTAAAAGTTGTTTTTTTAATAAACAACACCTGATTGGGTTTCCCTATTTATGCAGTCTGACAACCTCCGGATCATATGAAGTGGTGAATACTTTTTTCTTCCCCAATAGAGAGCACACACCCACCCTTCAACTGGCCTGCATGAGTTTAGCCATGAGTTTAAGCCACCGGGCCCAGGACTCGAACTACGGTCATCTACATGGGAGTCCAGTGACATAGCCATTACGCTAACTGCTGGCCCCACGTGCAGGGTTTTACACACATATGCACCATGTGACCATCACCACTATCAGCATAATGAAGAGACCCATTACCCTGGAAGGTTCCTGGCACCCCACATACCCCTCCTTGCTGCCTCTCCCTTCTCCCGTCCCCCAGCCTTCACCCCTGCCTTTTTTTTTTTTTTTTTTTAGTCTTGTTTCACTAGGTGCAGTCAGTTTGAGATTTATCCAGGTTGTCCTAAGTGTCCCTAGTTCACTCTTTATTACCTAGGGTATCCCGCTGTTGGGCTATACCTCAGAACGATACAAGTGTATCCAGTCACGCGCTCATGGCCATCTGGATTGCTCCCTTCTAGTCTACTACAAACAAAGCTGCTAGGAACGTTTGTATACAGAGATCTGTGTGTGCATAGGCTCTCATTTCTAACATTTTGCTACTTAATATTTAAATTTTGTTTTTAATTGACAAATAATAATTACATATATATTATTGATTTTTAAAAGAATTATTTTTTATTTAACTTTATTTATTTTAATTTGGCCAGAAGGGGACAAAATGAGAGAGAGAGAGAGAGAGAAAGTGAAAAAGCAAACCGTCAGGGAACCAGCAGTTAGCGTAATGGCTATGTTGCTGGACTCCAATGTAGTCCACCGTGGTTTGAGTCCTGGGCCCAGTGGCTTAAACTCATGGCTTAAACTCATGCCGAGCACATGTGTGTGCATGCCCAAGATCCCGAGAGGAGAGTGGAGGAGAAGGGATTGTGGCGTGGCCATCCCCCCCGGGAGGTGATTTCTCGCTTTCTGTCTCTCTCTGTCTTTCTGCAGAGTGCACGTGCCCTATAGCAAAAATACCTCTCCAAAAAAAAAAAAAAAGCAAACTATCAGGTCTGGGACTTGAACCATGCTTGGCCATGTAAGAGTCCAGCACTCTTAACCACCATGCCACCTGCTGGCTCCACAATGTGCTGTTTTGATATATGTTTACAATGTGGAATGATTAAATCAGACTAATTAACTTGTATATTTGTCATTTCTTTTTGTAGTGAAAACATTTCAAATCTATTCTTTAAGCATTTTTGAAATATGCAAGGCATCTTCATTAATTATAGTTTCCATTTTGTGTAATCACTAAATATTACTCCTTCTGTCTAACGGAATCTTTTTTTTTTTTTTTAAGTTTTTGCCAAAAGGCAAATGTACTTGCTGGATAAAGAGACACAGAGAAAGGGAAAGTGAGAAATCACCTCTCAGGGAGGATGGCCACACTGTAATCCCTTCTCCTCCATTCTCCTCCTGGGATTTTGGGCAAGCATGCACACGTGCCTGGTGTGATTTTCAAGATGCTGGGTCTGGGACTCAAACCAGTCAATCATGTGGGAGTCCAGACACTTTACCACACCACCTGCTGGCTCATAATGGAATCTTACATCCTTTAATTAATATCTCCGCACGCCCAACCTGCCCTCCCACTCGTTAGCCTCTAATAACCTCCTTTCTACTTCTGTGATTTAGATCACTTTAGATTCTACTAATAAGTGGCATCATTTAGTGTTTGTCTTTATTTTTCTTTTATTTAATTATTTATTCAGAAAGAGAATTTTAAAATAAACTAGGCACCCCCGACCGCGTCTTCATACCGTGATCTCCCCCAGCCTCAGCCAGCCCAGATCACAGTGTGTGTGTGTGTGGTGTGTGTGTGTGTGTGTGTGTGTGCCCGGGGTGTACAGTGGGGCCTCAGGAAGTGAGCCCTTCCCATGTGGGGCCAGTATCACAGACTATTATGTTAGCTCTATACCACTGTCTGGCCTCTGGAAAAAAGAAATGTATATATGTTATGAAAGACAGAGAGAGAGACAAGCAGCCTCTACAGGGTCTTAGTTGTTGCATTGCTAGCAGTGAATTTATGAAAAAAAGAAGTTTCATGACTCCATTCTAGCGGCTGGAAAGTGCAAAGGTGGGGCACGATCTGTGTCCACATGGCCTTCTCTCTACTGTTCTGGCCTCGTTCCTTCTGCTCAGAAACTCACCAGAATTTAATCATGGAGGCCTCACCCTAATGACCTTGTCATACCCAAGGGCCCCTCCCTGGGACACCAGGAAAACTTAAGTTCAATACAATCAAGTCCAACCATGTGAATTTCTGGAGGACATCCAGTCATTACCCACTCAGATCAAATTCCAAACCATGAACTTTCAGGGACAAACTCTTATCCAAACTGTCTTACCCCAGCCTTCCTGGTTGGATCACGGGCACATGCATACATGCCTGCGGTACAGGCTGACCTAGGAACCCGGCCCCAACCTTCCGCATGGTTTCCAGCATCGCAGAGCACACACCACCGCTGCACACCACGGCTGAGCCAGGCAGTATTCATCTCTCTGTCCCTGGCGTGTTTCACTTAGCAGAATGTCCTCCAGGTTCATACTCGGTAGATCTTGTTTTCTCTAGATCTAAAATTTGCCATCCTTCAACAATTGTGACAAATTCTTAGCCACTATGCCTTCAAATATTGCCTCTCTTGTTTTCTCTATTTTTATCTCCTGAAACTCCAAATAGACAAAAAAAATTAGACCTTCACATACTATCATACCTCTCTCCAAAACTCTCTCTCCTATTTCTCATTTCTTTGTTACTTTGAGATGCATTCTGGGTAATATATCCAGATCAGATCATTCTCGCTTTAGCCAATATGATCTGCTATATTCCCATCAACTGACGTTTTTAGTTTTCATTATTATATATCTTATTACAAGATGTTTTAGTTGGTTCTTTTTCAACTTTCTGGTCATTTGACTATAATTCTTTTTTTCATTCCATTTTTCCTTTATTTAAATACTTGATGTTCAGACATGTTTGGTTGTAGTGTGTGAATTATGTGCCTATTATCAGAAATGCCTGAAGGTCTAAACAGCTTGTTGTTCTGCTGACTCTAAGTTACACTGAGCTATGTCTCTGTGTGTTCTGTCAGTTTCATCATGAACTCAGACATGGTCTATGATGATGGGTCTGGACTGAGGAGGATGCTTTTCTCCAAAGCACTGGCATTTGCTGCTTCTAGGCTCCAGGGGGTGCTGTAGCTGTTTTAATTTAGTTTCATGGGTACGGTTCCTTGACCTTAGGGGTAGTATAAATTTAAATCTCAGACACTCATTGGA
The DNA here is from genome assembly GCF_000334495.1 of Tupaia belangeri chinensis. Lineage (NCBI taxonomy): Eukaryota > Metazoa > Chordata > Mammalia > Scandentia > Tupaiidae > Tupaia > Tupaia belangeri. Next base: position 2,068,837 of record NW_006159886.1, on the reverse strand, counting down.
GAAGTCCTCTGACTACGAACTCTCAGGAAAGGTTATTTCTAGCATTAAAAAAAAAAAATTTTTTTCCACCCAGCGGCATTAGGGAGAGACAGATGTTTTTCATTAGTCCTCTTTGTCAGTCTGACTCTCTTCTACTTGAATTCCCGGTTCTAGATGGTTCTACCTAGTGGAGCCCATATTTCCATGTTTGTACCTACCCTGAGTACTAACTACTCTTTTGTGGGGACTTATGAGCCATGGATATTGTCCCAGATTTTCCTATGAGTTTAGCAGGACATTGTCATTTTGTCATAAATAATTCTCCCATCTCCATATTTCACTCTGAGAGGTGTTTTGGTTCAGCATATTTAACTGAACATACTTTTGAGATCCCCAAACCTTGCGAAATATTTATTCTTTATTAATTTAGGTCTTTGTCTATTACAGAACCTACTTTCGTATGAGGATGCTTTCAAAAAATTTCATGGAAATGCATATTATGAAAAAATTATCCGTGGATTTTGAATGTATTTTTTTGGTACCATAATAAACCATACTTTAGATATATTCTTTCATAATCTTTTAAAGTTCACTCATATTTGGAAATACATTGGGGTCCATTTCCCCCTTCTCAGATGGCTAGCCTGATGTCAGGATGTTATTAATACATTCCTTTTGCTGAGTCAAGCTATTACGTTTGTCATAAAGTAACCTAAGTTTTGCATTTAATTTTGGTTCCATCTTCTGTCCCATTGACCTTCCTTTCCACTTCTATATCAATATAATACTGATTAGATTCCAATGGATTTATGTTTGGTCTGAGGTATGAAAATGCAAGCTTCACCTGGATGTTCTTATATTCTGTCATTTTCTTAGCTGTTCTTGAGGATTTGTACTGGGGGAACGTCTTTTACTCTTTCTTGCAAGGAGGTTGATCTCGGCATGTATTGTATCTGCTGGGCTCAGCTGGACTGAACTGAGGAGCAGCCTGGGGGGGGGGAGAAGGAGCTCCACTTGGGCAAGCCGCTTACTCGCTCCTGGGCTCAATTTCCCCCACTGAAGAAAGGAGGGGTTGCATTAAACTCTGGGCTCCTTCCTGCCCGGAGTCCCAGCCCAACTCGCTCAGCCCTGGGGGCGTCCCTCAAGCAGTGGCCAAGACTGGCCATCAGAGCGGCTGCTCATGTCCACACTGGACGGGTAGCACCCATCGGGCCTGGTGCTCCTGCAGTTACACACAATCACCCCTCATAGCACCTCACTTAATCCTCAGACATTCTGGAGAGGCAAATACTATTAATACTATCTTCATTCTACAGAAAAAGAAACCCAGAAATAGAGAGCTTTAGTGGCAGGAGTGGGAGCTTTGGAGGAGTACTAAAAACCAGATTGTGTCATTAACCAACTAGTGCCCACTATCCCCCACACAGGCAGAAGAACTCATGGCTAACCTATTTGTTGAGTGCTTCCTGTAATTTAGGAATATTAATTTATTACTCCCACAACTCTCTCATCTAACCGGCACAACGATTATCCTGGCTTAACAATGAGCCTGAGGACCAGAGATGTGAAGTAACCAGCCCAGGGTCACCCAGCAGAGGTAGGCTGATGCCCCCGGACCCTCTGGTTCATGGGGCGCTGCCTTCACGTAGTCAGCCTCGACAATTACTACCCATGGCGAGTGTGCGAATCTCATGGCTGCCTCTCAGCCACCTGCACAGGCCAGGAGAGGATGAGCAAGCATGGAAGTGTTGCCTCGCACGAAGAAAGGGGAGCTCGCGCCTATTTCTAAATGTTTAACACTATCGTTTTAAATTTTACCTTCAGGTTTTTTTTAATTTATTTATTCATTTATTTATTTTAATTTGACCAGAGAGAGACGTAGAGAGAGAGAGCGGGAAAGCAAGCTACCAGGTCCGGGACTCGAACCGTGGTCAGCCATGTGGGAGTGTCCAGCACCTCAACCACCACGCCACCTGCTGATCCCCAGATTTGTTTTTAATTAAAGGAGGTACACCAAAGGGTTAACACGCCGTTTGCTCTGAAGAGGATTCCTGGAGAGGGCTACTTTGAATTATCTAATTTCTTCTTCTTAAGAATTATTTTATTTTATTTATGTACGCATTTATTTTATTGTGACCAGAGAAAAAGAGAGAGAGAGAGAGAGAGAGAGAGAGAGAGGGGAAGTGAGAAAGCAAGCCGCCAGGTCCAGGACTCGAACCGTGGGCAGCCTTGTGGGAGTGTCCAGCGCTTTAACCACCACGCCACCTGCTGGTTCCCTGAATTTTCTAATTTACCCACAGTGAGCTTGCTATCGTGTATTCTTGTGTGACCTGAAACGATTAAAATACGTAAAACTAAGTTCGCCCACCGGGAGTCCTAACTGCTGGGCGGGAAAAGCCGGACTCGCTCGGGGCTGGCTGCCCGGCCCTCCGCCGCGCGTCCCGCCTCCCCGCCCTCTTGCCCCGCCCAGCTCCTGGCGGACCCTCAATCCGGGAGCCCGGGG
>NW_006159886.1:2064456-2066330 GCF_000334495.1 Tupaia belangeri chinensis | reverse complement strand
CCTCCCGGCCGGGAGCAGGCCCCCGGTCGCCCTCAGCAGCCCCCTCTAGCGGGCCTCGCCCCTGCGGAGCGGGGCGGGGCGGAGGGGGCGGGGCAGCGGCCCCAGCCAGCGACATGCAGTGGGACATAGGCCTCGCTGCGGGTCAGTGGCTGGACTTGCGTCCCCCACCTCCTCTGTCGCGCGCATCATGCTCCCACGGGTGGGGAAGAGAGTCCCCGGGGAGGTCCCCAAGCCCTAGCACGTGACTTGGACCTGCAGCCCATGTCACAGGTGCCAGGGCTTTGCCCTACCACCCCACCTCAGCACCTCTGTGTCCGGCCACTGCATGGCTCGTGTGTCCCGCGCGGTCGACGACTGCCAGTGCTGAAGGAGGCGCAGCCCCGGCCCCAGCACCGGCCTGCAAATAAAGGCCTGCGTCGTGGGGGCCAACTGGGACTTGCTGTCACAGGCTCCGAGAACCTGCATTCGTCTGTGCTGTGTAAGCCCACAGCGCCTGGGGGCGGGCACTGCCCTAACTCCCAGGGAGAAAGCAGAGGTGTGCAGGGACTTGACCAGCCCCAAGGTCTCTAATGGTGTAAACAGGGTTCCAACCCATGTCGGTGGGTGTCAGCGCTTCTGTGCCAGCCATGCACATGTTGAAATTGTTGCTGGAAATGTTCCGATTTCTGTCCAGAACTTTCTCTTATGCATGATCGTGTCAGATAATTAAGTGAAATGTTATTTGCTCCTGACTAATGTGTTTCTGTCACTCGAGGGCGCATGGCATTCTGGCCCCCCAAGTTTAACTTAGGGGCAGCTTTTGCATGTTCCAGTGTGGGTGGTAGAGCTCGTCTCCTTATTAAGTGGCTTCCCAGTGCCAGACATTGCCAGTCCGCGGTGGCCTCCTCTGAGTAGCCCCGTCTTACAGTGAGGAAACTGAGGCACAGAAAGGACATGGCTGGTAGGTGGCATAAGTCACAGGGCAGCCACTCACCGGCCAGCTCCTCTGGAGGCCTGGCCCCACCGCTCCCTGGCCTGGAGATCTTGGTCAAGTCATAGAGATTCCTGAGCCTCAGTTTACCCCTAAATAAAATGAGAGTGGTAGGCAGTGACCTCCGTAGTCTTGCCCCTGGTGGGCCTAGGACCTGATGTTGACAGAAGCTACTTTAACATGGCCATGGTTGCTGGGGACTGCCTCCTTGGGGCCTAGCACACTGCTGGACCTTGGAACTTATGTCTGCCCCAGAAGAACTCAGCCAGCCAAGGATGGTCACCAGATGAGCCCTCCCTGTGCCCAGCTGTGCCTGGACCCTTGGAAAGGAAGTTGAGGCAGAGGAGACTTGGGGCCTGTCACACTGGGGGTTAGGGCTGAGCTGGCTGGGAGTGATTTATGCCTGTCTCCGTGGTGGCTGGGGAGCTGGTAAGAGCAGGCCTGAGTAAGGGCCCCCTCTGCCGCTGCCCTGCTGTGGACACTTGGAAAGTCACCAGCCCGTGTGAACACGTGTCTCCATCTGCGGCATGGGCATGTGTATCACCACAGTGGTAAGAGTCAAGGTGAAATTAAACGGGACGATATGCTGTCAAGGGTCTGGTCTTCAGGACTGGCAGACGGCATAATGGTTACATTGCTGGACTCCCACATAGCACACCACAGTTCGAGTCCCAGTCTCGGCGGCTTGAAACTCGCACCAGGTATATGTGCGTGCATGCCCAAAATCCCAAGGGGAGAATGGAGGAGAAGGGATTGCAGCATGGCCAGCCCCCGTGGGGAGTGATTTCTCCTTTCTGATGCCAGGCTGGAGGGTGTGGCCTTCATGGCCAAGGCAGAGGGAGCCATAGATAGGAGTGAGTGGCGAGGGAGGGGGGGACTCCAGTTTGTGGGCTCAGAGGCAGGG
>NW_006159886.1:2054479-2063247 GCF_000334495.1 Tupaia belangeri chinensis | reverse complement strand
TGGCATAATGGTTACATTGCTGGACTCCCACATAGCACACCACAGTTCGAGTCCCAGTCTCGGCGGCTTGAAACTCGCACCAGGTATATGTGCGTGCATGCCCAAAATCCCAAGGGGAGAATGGAGGAGAAGGGATTGCAGCATGGCCAGCCCCCGTGGGGAGTGATTTCTCCTTTCTGTGTCTTTCTGGAAAGCACATGTGCCCTATAGCAACAATCTCTCTCTAAAAAAAAAAAGGGTCTGGTCATCGTCCATGTGGCCACCACCTTCCATAGTCATAGTGTCCACTGGAAGAGTGTGGGACTGGACAAGTGAGGCCCAGGCTCCCGGAGCCTCAAATGCCAGGCTGGAGGGTGTGGCCTTCATGGCCAAGGCAGAGGGAGCCATAGATAGGAGTGAGTGGCGAGGGAGGTGGGGACTCCAGTTTGTGGGCTCAGAGGCAGGGACCCCTGGGAGGAAGGCAAGTACTGTGCTGCCAGTGGGGTGAAAGGGCCCAGCCCCAGAGAGGGGAGTCTGCCAGCCGGGTCCGCCAGGGTGGCACATGCACAATGTCCTTTGGCCAGCACCCCAATTCCGAGAGAAGCCCACCTCGTGCAGGGGCCACCACGTACACAGAGCTGGAGATTAACCTCCGCACCCCTTACTGAGGCTGCTCAGCATCTCAGGGCTTCCCCACCGCGATGTCGTGCCATCCTGGGAAGGCTGGGGCCCAAAGGGCTCTGAGACACAGCAGTAAGAGAAGCGGCTGAGTGCAGTGTGGCTACTCTGCCACCGTCAGGGGACAGAATCACACAGGTTCGCTCAGGAAGGGCAGTGGAGAGCCCCACGGTTGCTGCCTCCAGCGAAGGGGCCAGGCAGTGCAGGACCTGAGCAAGGCCGGCCTTACCTTTAACCCCCACTCCAAGTCCTGAACAGACCCCTCAGTTAGGATTCAAAATAAAAACTGTATGTAAAAAGAGAGAAAATAGTGTCCTCGATGGGTTAAGAGGACGGGGCAGGCTCAGCCAGTGGCTACAGGAAAGGCGCCAGGCCCGGAGAGTTCTGGAGTGCCAGGTTTGGGCATCACCGTTTCCACGTTTCCAGTGACCTGGAAGCCGAGGGCGAGTCAGTGATCTCTCCCCGAGTTTCCCCGCTCTGGGTTTCCTCGGAGTCTGGAGCAGTCTGGCCAGGAAGCGTTTTCTGCGTTGTGGCTTATCTAGTAAGGCCGCAGGGCAGCGAGGGGTCACGTCTGAGAATGATGCCTAGAAAGTTGTCATCTTCCTTCTCGGCGTGAAGAACTATGGCCAGGGCACATGGTGCAGAGGACGGACCCTGGGCCTGGCAGCCTGGAGACCCGGGTTCAAGACCTCACCTGGCTCCTCCCCGCCTGTGTATTCTGGGCCCTCTGTCTCTCCATGCCTACATGTCCCCACGTACACAGGCCTGGGTATAAATCGTGGTGCATGCAGCTAACACCCATGCTATTCGAGTGCCATTCCCACTTCTCGTCCATGTGTGAAACCGGACCGCCGGCACTGTCCTGTGTCTGCCACAGGCAATGGATCGGGGGAGTAGCTTGACCACACTCAGCTCCTGACAGCCGGAATGATAGCGCAGACGGAATGCTTTCGTGTGCTCTGAAATATCAGCTAACATCTGGGGAGGGCCCCAGAGCGCCAGGTGCTGCTCCGAGGACTTGACGAGTTTGTTGTGAATACAGAGATAGGACCCCGCCATGCCGCGGTCCTCCCCAGCCAGTCAGGACGGTGAGGCGTGGGCACACCTGGCCTGTCTGGGTAGACCCGGTGTCTGAACCTAAGCCTCCCACGTTACTCCAACCTCATGCAGCAGTGCCCACCCCCTATATCCCATGGCGGAGTCCACATTTTAATGGAGTGCCCCCCCCAGTGTAAACTTGGGCGTTCTATGCGTTGACACCGCTGTGCCCTGCACGTCGCAGGCACCCTATAAAGATGTGCTGCATGAACAGGCCTTGCATGGCCCGTGAGGTCGGTCTGCTCTGCTCCTGGGTTTACCAAAGAGGAGACCGTGGTCCCCGGAGGTCAAGTACGTGGCTAATGGCAGGCAGCCGACTCATGGGAGCCAGGGTCTAAGCCCAGGCTTAAACGGAACGCGCCACGGGGCGAGGGCCCAGAGTAGGCCCAGCAGGACGTGAGGGGCCGGCCCTGGGCCCTGCTCGCCAGGACTGACTGGCTCCCACACACGAGCGTCCCTGTGGAGCTGTGCACTCGTGCCCTTGACTCGGGTTTCACTCGTGAGCATTAGACATGCGACGTCACCTCACAGAGTCTGCACTGGACTCTAGGGACGACGGTGACCTCGCCATCTCTCACTCTGTGGGCCCACCTCTCGTCTTAGAGCCTGCGGCCTTCTCTCTCCCACCTCCAGATGGGACGTGTGACCTGCCCCCTGCCCTGGGAGCTCTGTGACCCAGACCCACTGCCAGCAGCGGTGCCTCTGCCAGAGCAGCACGTCCCGCAGGCCACCGAGGTGACCCTAAAGAGCAGGACCCGGAGGAGCCAAAGGTGAGCGTGGTGCCCAGGGCTGGCCGCAGGCGGCCTCACGCTGTGCTGGCATGAGAACAAGAGATTAATCGTGGGGTGTTTCTCATTTCCTGTGCTCTGGGCTCTGGCTCCAGCCACCTTGCGCATTGTCGCCTAGGATCCTCTCAGACCCGTGAGACTGATATTTTTACCCCCACTTTTCAGTCGGGATAAAACCGAGGCACAGAGAATTCAAGGAGCTTGCCCGGGATCGTACAGTAAGTGACGGAGCAGGAGGTGAGCTTAGGGAATCTGGCTCCTAAACCTAGCCATCCCAGGAAACTTGGGGCTGCTGGTCACAGTTCGAAGGCGAGGTGAGCCATTCTCACGTGGGCAATGGCCCTGACCCACCTGTGGGAAAGGCTGCTGCGAGGGCTGGTTGGAAGGCAGCAGGCAGGCACCGCGGTGGGGAGAGGACGGCTGTGCGGCAGACCGTGGTGAGTGGGAGCCCCAGCTTGGCTGTGACACCTTACACAAGGCATGTACCCCTTCGAGTCTTCATTCCTTCTTCGTGAAATGGGGATAACATTGTCTAATTTAAAGGCATTTCTGAGAGCTATCACCTAGCAATGGTCTGGTACATAATATATATATATATATATATTTTTTTTTTTCCTTTCCACCTTCTTGTTAAAGGTGGAAGATGACCAGGTGAGAGATGACCAGGGTCTTCTTAGAAATACCAAAACAAGAAGTAGCTCTCTGTGGTAGTTAAAATCAGGCTCAGTTGCACGGAACAAAAAAAAAAAATTCTCCAAATAATAGTGGTTTAGATAGAACATAGAAGTATTTTTCTTTCACGTGTAAATGACATCTGAAGGTGGGTGGTTCAGGGCTGGTATGGAAACATCACACTCAGTACGGGCCCAGACTCTTTCCAGCTCATTGTTCTACAAGTCTTAGCATGCTGCCTCATGGCCTAAGATAGTTGCTGAACACCAGCCCTCATGTCTGCATTCTAGGCAGCAAGAAAGAGGTAGGGTAGTGCCTAGTGAGAAAGGGCAGGATGGTTACGGAGGGCCTGACTGGCAGTGTCTGTCACAGAGAAATGTGTGACGAGCTTAACTCGGGCCAGGCTAAGCAGCAAGTGATGGCAGCACTGTCCCTTTGCATGGAGCTTCCCTGAGACCCTCACACATTCCAGGTGGAGGTGACTCACACAGTGAGCGACAGAGCAGGGCTAGACTGAAGAGGGCCGACTTCAGGAACCGTGGCAGCAACCTGGGTCCTCCCTGGGCACCAGCACCTGACCCAGCACTGCCCCTACTCACTCAGTCCTTGCTGTGAGGGCAGACCCAGCGTCCCTCGTCTAAGAGGAGGACACCGAGACACAGAGAGGTTATCCGATGCGCTCGAGACTTCACAGCCAGGACGCAGAACCTCGAATCGGACCGCCTGGGCAGGACCCGCGCTCTAACCCCCGCGGTCCGCTGTCACCTGGCATTCTAAACTCTCCTCCTGGCACTGCAGCTGCAAACCTGGGTAAAGGTGAGATGAGAAAAGAGACAAGGGGGTCTGTTGGTGTGTAAGGATCCCCATAAGAAGATAATAAAGTGCCTCTTTTGCAGTCGCAATGACAAAATGCCGTCGACTGGGCTGCTTAAACAACAGAGATGTATTTTCTTGAAGTATCTCTGAGAGGCTGAGACAAGGGCGCCAGCAGGGTCGGGTTCTGAGGAGGGTCTCCTTCAGGTCGCGGGCGACCACTTTCCCTCTGTGTCTCCACAAGGCAGAGAGATCTCTCCCTCTTCCTCCTCTTATAAGGCCACAGTCATATATGTATATATTATAAAGCATATTTGATATACAATGTTGTGAGTATAGTCACATGTATTACGCATGAGTGTAGGCACATATGTATTATATACGTGATGTTATATGTATGTATATATGTGTGATTAGGGGCCCACCTTTATGATATCACTTAACTATCTCTTAAAGACTTCATCTCCAAATACAGCCATATTGGGGTTAGGACTTTCACATATAAATTTGGGGACGGACACATTTCCATAGCACGGTGTTACTTTATTTCAGGAATAAATGAAGTACAATCGTAATTTAAGGCAGGTGCATGACACCTAAATCAGGCTCCAACCTTGAACAGTTAATACACTCATGGTGTCTAGACCCACATGCTGTTTTCTAACTCACACCCTCACTGTCCAAGTACAGGGAATACTGAGAGTGCTTGGCAAAGCCTGTCTACACAGCCAGCCAGGACCCAGGCTTTGCTAGAGACGTTGTTTGTGAGACCCGCAGGGGCCACCCATTCCCTAACCACGCTGTAACAACCATCTGAGCTTGACTCGCGCCCATGTGAAAGACATAAACGTGAACCAAAGTATTCTTCCCCTTGAGATTTGCTTGGTCTCCTTGTAGAATTCTTTTTTTTTTTCCTTCCTCCTTAGGAGAGGAAGAAAGGTTTGCCCTGCGTTCCTGCCGTGCGCTGGGCCCTTTCAGACGGCAGCTCTTCTGCCCTCTCGCGGCCTTCTGTTGTTTCAGGCAGGAACCGTGGAGGTTGAAGAGATTCTGAGTCACACCAAGTCAGAGCAGGGGGCTGACCCACAGCTCTCATTCAAGTTTTCTAGGACGCTACCACCCTGCCCCCTGACTCCCAGATGAAGGGTTTTGTAAAACAAATATCCACAATCCAGTCCGTTGCAATCTGAGTCAAAGATCTATGCAGGTCAAGATCCCTCCTGGACTGGATTTTCCTCCCCTTGAATTTGCTGCTTAGCTGACTTTCTTCCCTGCAGCTAGCTTCAGCTTGTGAGCAGCCCTCTCTCCTTGCTCGGCCGTGCCTGTGTCTCCTCTCTCTTTTTCCTGTGACGGAGGGCAAGTGTGTGTGCAAGGTGCTCCACGTAGTAACACTACCGACGACGGGGAGCCTATGCCTCTTAAGGCAGCAGCAATTTAGTGTAGCTCCTATGTGAGAGATTCAACGAGAGCAAGAAGCTTCAGCAAAGGCTCTCTGCCGCCTCCCAAGTCCCTTTGTTCTAGTGACTGTGGTTTTTCAGCAAATGAAGGACATACTAGGAGGGATTTTTCTTTAATGAAGAAGCTGAAACAAAGGGCCAAGGGTGGACATAAAATGATAAACGTATTTCTCTCTGTTTTTGCCTTATTCTACTAGAATGTGGAGAATCACAATAAAATTTACTAAAATATTTAAATTTAAAAAAACTTCTCAGGACTGGCAGGTGACGTGGTGGTTAAGGTGCTGGATCCCTCATGGTCGACTGCAATCCGAATCCTGAACCTGACGGCTAGCTTTCTCACTTTCTCTCTGCCTCTCTCTCTCGTCAAATTAAAAAATAATAATAATAAATAAAATGAAATAAATCTTAAAAAAAATAAAGAAAATTTCTCTGTGCTAGTCTGGAGCAGGAAACAAGAAGAAGAAGGTATGATCTGGGGCGGAAGTGACCTGCCCACGCCCCGCTTGGCCCCAGAGCGCTGTGGGGTCTCCATCAGTGGGCACCAGCTGTACTGGCAGTTCCCTGAGCTTTTGGCGTGCCATGCCACTCAGTAGCCAAACCACATCATCTTTCTGAATGTCTTGCTGTGGCACAGGATGATAATATTTGCTTCAGCTGGGAAATTTTGGACTCGAATTCAGGAATGTGCATGTGTAAAAGCCCCCAGTGAACTCAAACTATAAAAAAATTGGTGGTGTGGGTCCAGCAGATGGTGTAATGGTTATATCACTGGGCCCCCACGTAGTTAACCATGGTTCAAGTCCTGGACCCAATGGCTTAAAACTCATACTGGGCACATGTGCATGCATGCTTAAAATCTTGAGAGAATGGAGGAGAAGGGATTGAAGAATGGCAATTCCCCCCGTGGGGCCGGGGGAAGGGGGTGATTTCCCACTTTCTGTCTTTCTCTGTCTCTCTGGAGAGTGCATGTGCCCTATAGCACAAATCTCTCGGGGGGGAAAAAATAATGGTGTTTTCAGTGTGCATTAGATGAAATAAGAGCAGTTTGAAGGCCTTCAGGAGCTCTCCAGGGTGCTGAAGCTGTCCTCAATCACTTCTGGATTCCACTGGTCAGCTTAGTCTTCGCAATGGAGTGAGCGAGCAAGAATGTCATTCACTGAGCACCTGCTGTGTGCCCAGTGCCTGGCTACTTGCTGTGTGACATCTTTTTGTTACCACACATGGTCCCTACCCGCTCTTTGCCTCTGCCTGGCCCAAGCCCTACCCTCCTGCTGTAAGCCCCTGAAGCCATCTGCTGCCCTGACTACCTGCCCTGACCTGTAGTCTGGCCGCCTCTGCCCTTCGTCCCCTGGAACTATGGCCTGCTCATGGCAGCACCACTCAGGCAGCCGGCCAGGCTACTAACGTGCTTTTTATCTGGTCCTGGGTGAAAAGGCATGTCTGTGAGGGAGCTCTGAAGTCTAGAAGGTGAAACAGGTTGTTTTTTTCTGGTTTTTTTTTTTTTTTTAAGAGAGATTTTTGCTATATGGTGCGTGCATTCCCTGGAGAAAGAGAGATACAGAAAGCGAGAAATCACCCCCCCAGAGGGTATGACCATGCCACAATCCCTTTTCCTCCATGCTCCTTTTGGGATCTTGGGCACGCATGCACACACACCTGGCATGAGTTTAAGCCACCAGGTCTGGGACTCCAACTGGCCAACTGCATGGGAGTCTAGGAATGTAACCATTATGCCTTCTGCTGGTCCCAGTGAAACAGATTTTTAAGGCCCCATTTTGATTATTTTTCACCATTATTTTGTGTGCAGTTAGAAAAAGTTGAAGCTGATCCTTGAATGTGGGTGCTTTCAGGCTGCTTCTCATAACCATCTCTCTGAGGGGTTGTCCTCATTTACATCTGGTCAGCCTCCGCATCAGACAGCTGTGCAAGGCAGGGCCTGGGTCTTGTTCAGTCCTCTGCCATGAGTATGGAGTGAAGGCCCAGCTACAGCGAAGGGTGCAGTCACAGTGGGCGAGCCCAGGAGCAAAGGGAACTGGATGGTAGAGCGGGCCCGCAGCTTCCCTCTGGAGAGCCAGCTCCAGGGGAGGGCTCTGCGGACACTGTGACAGCCGGCACACGCAGCACTTCCGGGGCCTTCCCTGTCCTCGGACTGCATGAATTTGAACACGCTCAATCACTGCAGCACGAGGGGGGCCATATGCTCCTCACTTTGCAGGTGGAAACCTGAGGCACAGAGCTGTGATACTTTCCCAGAGGCCGTGCAGTGGGCGAGTGGCAGAGCAGCGGTGGGAGCTGGGCTGAGCCTCAGTCACGCTCGGGCATCTGCCGGCTGTCCCGCCCCCCGTGAACATAGTGACAAACTTCTTGATGGCGACTGTGACTGTTGTGCAGCTTGGACAGAGGGGAGGTGTCAGCTCCATCTGCTGGCACTGGCTGCACTGGAAGCTCTGGGAGGCCTGCAGCTGGCAGACACAGCACTGCCTGGCCTTGTCTGCTGGGTAACACGGGGCCATCGCTGGACCTCTCTGTGCCTCCCTGTCCACGGTGCCAGGTGCTGACCGTCCCTGTACTGCGGAGTGGCGAGGACGGTGGAGGCCATTGGCGGGAGGCCCTGAGAAGACCCCGCTGGAATACTGTCCTTGTACTCTGGGACTGGAATGTGCTCAGTCATTATTGACCATCTGAGGTTCTCCCACGTGGTATTTCTGTTTCGGAAAAGGAAAGGGGGCTGGCCTAAAGGCAAGGAAGGAAACCCCCGTGGGATGTTTCTGTTCCCCATGCACCTACGACAGGTAAGACGTGGGAGATGACACGGACCTGTGACAGCAGCGTCACTCGGGGCTCGCCATGTGGCCTGTGCTGTGTGTCTGGGATGGCCGTGGTCCCACCTCACCTTCACCTGCTCTGCCGGGCCCTTCTTATCAGGCGCCTTCCCTCACAGTGCTGGGTGGCTGCTTGGGCCCCTGCGTTGTACTAAGGGTCTGCACTGGACGGGACAGCTGGCCTGGGGTTGGAGGCCGGAAAGGGGTAGGTTAGGGTCCACAGGTCTGGTTTCCATGCTGGACTTAAAGTCACGGTGACCTTGAGCAAGCTAGTGAACCTTCATCAAGGCTCGACCTCCCTTCTCAGCTCCTAGCAGCTCTGTCCCTTGTCCCCAGCATCTTGTGCTGTAGAAGAGCCCTGGCCACTGCTCTGAGGGCCACTTTGCTCTCTCCGGAAGCTCGTACTCTTCACACTCAGGGTTCCCACAGTTCCACAGCTGAGGGTCTCTTTCTGGCATTCC
>NW_006159886.1:2052836-2054096 GCF_000334495.1 Tupaia belangeri chinensis | reverse complement strand
GCACCAGCTGAGGGCCTGTTGCTGTCATTCCTGTGTTTCGTATGGAAGCCCCTGAAGACTGGCTTGGTTGTAGTCTTTCTTCCTCTCCCTCAAAACAAATCTTTCCTAAGCAGGAGCGTGGGAGGGCCTGTGTCTGAGCGCGAGGCCACACGGTAAGCCTGCGAGCAGGTGGCGTTACATCCATGGTACAGAGGGGGAACTGTGGCCCAGGTAGGTTAAACGACTGCCCACGAAGCGCAACACAGAGACTGGAACATGTCCCGCCGGATGTGGCCGCCCGGTCATCAAACGCCTCTCGCCCTGAGGGGAGTGCGTGTTCTGGTTCCCTGACCATTCATCAGCTTCTGGACAAATCAGCCATTCGAGTATTTCCCCCTCTTCAGTTAACCTCATTTGACTGGTTAGACTGGAAAATAGGGGCCAAGCTATGGTTCTTTATTATTGTGAAAACTGGAAAGCGCAGCCACTGCCCCAGCGGCCCGAAGCCCTCCTAGCAAACGGGCGCTCCTTCCATGACACAGGTACGTGCTCTTCCTAAACGGGCAGAGGAGCCAGCTGACAGCCAAACACCCCTATCTGCCTTTTACGGAAATAACGATGCTGGCTGCCCAGTGGGCTCAGCTCTCTCCAGAGAAAAAGCAGGTAAGTCCTTTCCTGCGTGGTGTGAGGAGAGCCCTGTCTGCAACCTCGACAAGGGACGTCCCCCTCCCAGTCCACCTTTCCACACCAGAGGCAAACGAAGCCTCTCATCCACACCTTCAGAGCAGTTACTGGTTTCCCATCGCAGCAGCTCCTACACAGGTTAGCACAATGGCTAGTCCATGAAACACGGGCGAGGGGCTAAGCACATTTAGAAAATCCTGGAACTAAGCGAGGTCAAGAGATTTTTCTTTTCCCCTTTGTAAGACCTTTTGGGCACATTTAATATACTTCTGTTCACTAGATTAATTAATTAATTAATTAATTAATTAATATGTGTTGAGCATGAGCATCATGCCTAGCACCGTTCTGGGTGCTGGAAGGACAGCTGAGAGCACGAGTCCAGGTCCCCGCAGTCCTGGCAGGAGGCTGGGGCAGGAGGGGTGAACAAAGCACCTGAACGGGGACCAGGTCTCCGAGCATGGGTGCCAGTGTGCAGTGCTTCTAGACGAAGGTACCTCTTCTCACAGCACTCCTGTTAACCTCCTGCAGAGCTATGTTCTGGGGGCCACAGAGGGAGAAACGCCTACTTGGGGGAGACAGGCCAAGCCCTTTCAGCAG
>NW_006159886.1:2050298-2052795 GCF_000334495.1 Tupaia belangeri chinensis | reverse complement strand
GCAGGAAACACATGCCACTGTCCAATGTCATTCTGCCCTTCACCCCACTGTACCTTCCAGCCACTGTGAACACACATGTCACTTTCTGATTGAGCCTGTTACAGTGTTACCTCCTACAAGCAGCCCTCCCAGACCCCTCCTAAGTATGTCTGACCCCAAAGCCCCTGTTTTTTTTCAGGACAGCACCTTCAAATGTAGATGACTTTGGCTGAAATGTAAAGATCTTGACATGAAATTCTTTAAACCACTGTGATTTCAACTTGCTTTAGTCATGGAAAATTATTGGTTCATATTAACTATTGCAGAAAAATCCTAATTTGTAGAAGGACAATGTCAATGAGTTAAACCCCTCTCCTTCCTACCCAAGTTGGTCACCAATCGGTAACTATCCAGTAGCCAGTCAGATGGAGATTAAAATAGCAGTTTTAGGGGTCGGCAGATGGTGTAGTGGTTATGTTGCTGGACTCCCTCACGGCCGGCTGCAGCTTGAGTCCTGGACCAGGTGACTTGAAAATTACTCCAGGCGTGCGTGCCCAAGATCCCAGGAAGAAAATGGAGGAGAAGGGACTGCGGCATGGCCATCCCTTCCAGGGGGTGCTTTCTCACTTTTCCTCTCACTGTCTCTGTTTCTCCCTGTCAAATGCACACACTCCAATGCAAAAACCTCTTTTTAAAAAATGGCAGCTTTATTTATGAAAAACAGGATGGGCGGTACCTTTGGCTTTTTAATATATATATATATATATATATTTCAGGTTTGGCTGTCGGGCATATGTGCTTGTGAGGTGCGGGGGGAGAGAGACAGACAGACACAGAGAGAGAGAACATGAGAAATCATCCCCTGGGGAAGTGACCATGCCACAGTCCCTTCTCCTCCGTTCTCCTCCAGAGAGTTTGGGCACAAGCACATAGATACCTGGCATGAGTTTCAAGCCACCAGGTCTGAGTCCTAAACTGCACTTGGCCATGTGGGAGTCCAGCGCCTTTACCACCATGACACCTGCTGGTCTACAGCCATACCACCCTGAACACATCCATCTCGTCTGATCTCAGAAGCTAAGCAGAGTCGGGCCTGATAACTACTTGGATGAGAGGTGCCTTTGGGTCAGAGGCACCAGCTGTGCCTGGCTGGGTGGCAGAGAACAGAGCAGATCCCTCACTCTCTGCCACGCTGCAGGTGGCAGGGGTGAGGAGAGAGGGAGGGGCTCACCCTGCATTTACCATGGAGGGAGGTGATGCAGAAGAGCCAGCAGGGCAAAGCTGATGGAGCTCCCGCCACACAGAAGAGACATCGGATGGGGCCTGAGTGCTCCCACCACACGCACGCACTTGCACACACACACGCACAGGTGCACACAGGCACAGGTGCACACAGGCACACACAGTAATATGTAAAACAGATCCGAGCAAAGCTTCTGAGGTTAAAATTGAGCGAGGACAGTTGGCCCCACTGCTTTGGTGACGTGAGCCCCTAACTGTCCCCTCTGACTGGCAGAGACGGAATTACAACTGGCTTTGCAAATTAGCATAATGATCTCAGAGCACAGGGCAGCTCTTAGAGGTCTGGAGGTGGAATGGGAAAACCCATGGTCTCAGGGAATCTCAGAACTGCTTTCACAGTTTCAGAAATCCTGCGACCTCCCCTTGCCCCAGCTGCCGCACCTGGGATCCTCCAAAACCCAGTTCTGAAAGCTCTGCCTCACACCTTTACCAGCCCTCTCCTTGCTCACTCAAGGGAGGGACAGAGGCTGTGGCTGTGTGTCAGGTGGAAAGAGGAACCAGAAGGCTGAGGAAAGAGGCTTTCTAGAAACTGTCGGCGGCATGGTTTACCAGGGCCAGCCGCACACGCCTGTTTTTACTGCATGATTATTTGCATCCAGGTACCTGATGCAGGAAGGACAGCGATGATGGCGCGTGTAATTACCCAAGGAGTGTTCTCAGGGAGAATCCTACCACGTCCTGGTAGTCCCAGGGTTACCAGCAGCGTCACTGTCCACACCAGCCTGTGCCAGCCTCTGCACAAGTCAAGTCCCTGCCCGCAGAGAGCTCACAGTCTAGGCACTGGGGCTCCCTAAGTGGAGTGCATCCCATGGTGGGGTGTCTAAACAACAGTGTGTACCCCCCTGGGCTGGGGGGCTGCAGGAAGGGCTGACTAACCTGGGAGCACAGAGAAGTCCCAGAGAAGGGACTGTTCAGAGGTGAGTCTTGAGAATAAGTGGGACTTGGCAGGGAGGAAAGGTGACATGGTGGGGGACAGTGGCAGATGGGGTACGCTGGGGATATCCCTGTACCCGGGGCTATGGTGGATTCACCTCTACCTCCAGTGCCCAGACCACTATAGGACACAGAGGGTAAAGTGTCTTCCCCAGGAGCGGTTCCCGCAGAGAAGCCTAACGCCCCTGTAGAGAGAGCTGACTAGGCCACTTTTTCTCTGCAGCCATCAGACCCCACCTGGCAGTGGCGGCAGCCCCCGGGGGGGCGAGGCCCACCGGGCAGA
>NW_006159886.1:2039237-2050164 GCF_000334495.1 Tupaia belangeri chinensis | reverse complement strand
ACTAGGCCACTTTTCCTCTCCAGCCATCAGCCCCCACGCGGCAGTGGCGGCAGCCTCAGGGATGCAGAGCCCAGCTGATCAGAAGGAAAACCTGCAGCATCAGTGTCATTCAAACAAGGAATGGACTTGCTAGGAGGCAATGAGGTTCCGGTCCCTGCAGGTATGCAAGCAGCTGAACAGTGGCTTTGGGGACCACCCGCAAGAGCCCCAGGGAGGTGGAACAAGAGGATACCCAGTCCACCCTTCCTTCATCCCCCATTCCCGGTCAGGGTCTGAGAAGCTCTGTGCTCCTTCCCGAGGTATGTTGACAAGGCAGACAAGGACAAGCAGCGCCAGGTCCTGAGCTGCAGGCCTACCGGAGCACCGAGGCTTCCTGAACCTTCCTGTGCAGGCGGGCGGTCCACAGGGTGCTGTGTGGAGAGTGGGGCCAGCAGGGCTGGGCCTGGAGACCCCGAGCCTGGGTCTCCGGGATGTTAACCCAGCAGAGCACGTTTGGGAAGCCCTCGGTGTTAGTGCTCTATGGACAGCCCTATCATTCCTGCCCAAGGCAGTCTTCCTTTTGGGCCCGGATGAAGGTCTATCTGATCTAATTAAAGATAAGAGGCATTTCATCCCCTCCTGCTCAGAAGAGTCTGAGAACAATCAGGCAATGCGGGCCGGCGGTTACATTTCAGGGCTCGGAAACCGGAATGGACCTGCAGTTACGGGATAAGCTGCTTCTCCAACAGCAGTGTGCACATCCGGGGCCAGGGGTCTTGTTAGCATGCAGACTCTGATCCCCAGGTTTGGGGCGGAGCCTGGGAGTCTGCGTGTAGGACCTGCCCTGGGCTGCCGCTGCTGGCACAGGCAGTGCACTCTGCTGACGCTGGGGCTCCCTCCCTGCAGTGCTCACCACCCTTGGTGCCAGTGGCACCCTCTGCAGCTCCAGTGCCACTGCCTAGGCTTTTCCAGCCTGCCTTGGGGGATTAGAAAGGTGAGCGTCTGGGAGCCAGTGCGGCTGAAGATCGGAGAATGAATACCCCACTTCCTAGTCCCCAGGACAGGACAGATCTGAGGTGTGTTTCACGCGCCCCAGAGAGAGGCCCGGAAGGACCGAGCCCTGCTGTCCATTGTGGCCCCTTTGGAACACCCTCACCCTGCACCAGTGCTTCCTGAGATCAAGACCCAAGCAAATCATTTACACCAAAGTCCGTGGCTCAGGGTCCAGCTCTGGGGGCCCAGGGTAAGGTACAGAAGGGACCCTCATTTCAAGTATTTACTTAAATACTTTCAACCTTCCCCACAGAGGGTACTTTTCATTTTCTTTATTTTTTTTTATTTTTATAAATTGTTGTTTATTTTCCTTATCTTTCCTTATTTCCACTTTTTGTAAGAGTCTGTGAAGAGCAGACTTAAGACCACTCAGTGGTTGTTCCCACCCATTCAGTGGCCTGAGCAGTGGGGGCTGCAGACCAGTCTTCGGTGGCAGGCTGAGCACTCCAGTCTTCAGTAGGGAACTGCTGGATGGGCACGGAGGGCACCTGCACGCCTTCAGACCAGTCTGCAACCTCGGGCTGAGTAGCAGTAAACTCAGGAGCGGGAGCAGTCCATTCACCCTGAATTTCCTCCTTGGTCACAGCCTTCTCAGCTGCAGCCTGTTCCTCCTTTTCAATCTCTTCAGGATCTCTGTAGAAGTAGAGATCAGGCATGACCTCCGATTGGCCCACGCATGCGCGGCACTTCCCTGGCCAGCATCCACCACAGCAGACCCACCGAATGAGCTCCCTTGTTGTTGCATAGGATGGCAATGTCCACACAGAGCAGAGGAGAATCTGTGTGCACAGGGCAATGGTAGGTAGGTTAACATAAGACGCCTCTGTGAGGGGCTGGGGGTCGGCCCTGAGACCAGTCACCACCAGAAGACGCGGCTCCCGGAAGGCTGCCTGGATCTGGTTAGGGGAGGTTCCAGGAGTGAAGCGACCAGCAATAGGAGTGGCTCCAGTGGCAGCAGCGAACTTCAGCACAGCTCTCTGTCCAGTGTTCCTGGAAGATCTAACACGGATGTTGGCAGGGGTTTCTATGGCAACCATCGATGGCAACAATGGACGAGCTGCCAGCAGAAGCTTCTCCCAGGTCCTCTTCAGATGTACGATGGAGATGCCGTCACTTTTCCTCTTGTAGATGTACTGCTCCATTTGGAAGTCAAGGGTGGTGCCACCTAGGGGGTTCCTGCGGCAAGGAACTTGAGGACATCCTCCTCCTTCATCTGCAGGACATCAAGGGCGCCGGACATCGCGAAAGTTTCCCTTTAAGTTACGACGGGAACCCAGAACAACGCCGTATGGACCCTTGGGCGGGTAGCGTGGAAAGCTTCATTTTCTTTTTAAAAGTGTCATCCATTGCAGTGCCCACAAGTGGCATGTTGTATATGCAGACTCACAGGGCTGCCACCAGCTACCCATGGCACTGGTGTCCTCTGAGGGGTACGTGCCCACAGGGCAGCACCAAGCAGTTCCTGTCAGCAGGAGCCCAGGAGCCGCCTCCGGCCCACAGGGGACAGCTGCAGTCCAGAGAGGTGGAGCGCAAGGACCACCCGCCCTTCGTCCCGAGGGCTCTTACCCTGCACTGTCCATGACAGGGGCCAGCCGCTGAGCACCTTGGAAGGACCTGTCTGTGGTCCACATAGCCCTCCCGGTGAGCACCAGGGCCCGGGCCGTGCCGTCCATGAGATGTAGGGCCCACTGCATGTGGCCCGGCTCCCCTGGGAGGGGCTCAGAAGTCAGAGCGTCTGGACTCCCTGGGTCACCTGAGAGCAGCCATCATCCTCTGCTCCTGTTTTTCTCCCTAAAAATAACATTTGCCAGGGCTTAGCAGAGGACACCTCATCCGCCCAGTCTTTGTTTGTGCTGAGGCCCTGTGGACTTCTTAATTTCATGACAGTAAATTGTCATTATCTGAAAACCTGCCACTTTGCAAGGAAAAGCCACTCCAGCACAGCTTGGCTTTTAAACAAATAAGATACGGTACTGCCCTCTTTAAAATATAGTACTTTCTCCAAGATTTTTATATGAAAATAAAATTATAATCATAATATACACTTTAACAACAGTCACCTAGAGTCATCATGCTGAAAATGAGCTGTCTGGATTTTTCCTTGTTTCTCTCTAATCCTCATTCCATCCCTGGCCAGGCACTCAATAACTGACGTCCGATGTGCCTGGTGTTTTCCATGGGCTTACTGGGATTTTCAGACCTCAGCTGAAATTGAGCTGATAAAGTTGAACATTGAGGCGGAGGAAGTGGCCAGAGACCTCTTGAGATAATGCTTGCAGCCAGAGAAAGCACCCTCAAATTGGTACCCCTCAAATAAGGTTAAGCCCTTTTCTGAGATGGACTTTTACTATTTTTTTTGTTTCCTTTTTTTTTTTTTCAAGTTTGCTATAGGGCACGTGTGCTTACTAGAGAGAGACAGAGCGAAAAAGAGAGAAAGAGAGGGAAAGTGAGACATCAGCCCCCAGGGGAGATGACCACACTGCAACCCCTTCTCTTTCATTCTCCTCTTGGGGTTTTGGGCATGCATGTACACATACCATGTGTGTTGCTAAACCGTCAGTCTAAGACTCGAACCACAAAGTCAGCTATGTGGGATCCAACACCTTAACCACCACACTGCCTGCTGGCCCAAGATGAACTCTTCCTTAAATGATATCTTGTGTTTCTCCATCAGGAACTGGGCTCCTAGGAAGGGATTTTGAGAGCGATGACCTTGAGTTCACAGCAAATGACGTAAAGATTCTGGATGGAATCCCCCTCACTTGTTGTGGTGGGCTGGAAAAAAATGGTCCCTTCTAAAAGATCCACATCCTAATTCCTGGAACCTGTGAATCCCCCCTTAAATAGGGGATAAATGGGGGTTCTTTGAGGTTGTGATTATGTTAGAGTCTTGAGGTGGCCTTATGCAATCACAAGAGTCCTTACAAGAGAGGGATTTGTCGCAGGAGAGAAGGCGTGTGCCCATGGGGGCAGAGATTGGAGTGTGGTGGCCGTAAGACAGGACGTGCAGGAGGCACTGGAAGGGGCTGAAAGAGGCAGTGGGCTGACTCTCCCCATGGCCTCTAGAAGGAGCACAGTCCTGCCGACACCTGAACCCTGGCCCAGGCAGGCTGGCCGTGGGCCTCTGGCTCTAAAACTGAGAATTAAACTGCTGCTTGAAGCCGCCAGCGTGGTGGTTAATTGGCTGCGGCAGCTCTAAGAAACGAGTATGTCTGGACACAGGATCTGTGTCTTGCTAGTGTGGCCAGTGCACAGTCTCTGTGGACGCTTGGCTTTCTGTGTTCCTTGGACAGTTTATCAAGCTCAGCTCTATGGGAGGTGTGGACTGAGCTCCCAGGGCACACAGGACGGTAAAGCAGGGCCCTAGGTCTCCTAGCCACAGGTGAGTACCCAATCAGTGCAACAGGAATCTGCTGCAGTGGGAACTTGCCCACAGTGAGGAAGAGCCCTGGGTCTGTCTGTGAGTCCAGCCATTCTGAGATGGCTCTTAGCGAAGAATAAGTGGGAAATCCCCGGAGGAAGCAAGGCAGAGGGTGGAGGCAGAGGGTGGAGGCAGAGAGGGTGTTCATGCACTAATGACGTGAAAAGCTGTTTCAAGTGCACCACTTCTGTCGTTAGAAAATAAACTGAGGACGTCGAGGGCAAAGGACTTCATGAGTCCATCATCCAACCAAAAGCTCAGCTCTGGGTGGCCCAGCCCGGGATTGCCACGGCAGGAGCCACGTGAGTGGATTTCAGCCTTCGGCCCCCACAACGGGAGGGCCCGCTCTGCATCCCACTAACCCAGTCAGCGTCTCCCTGGATCCTGCACTGGTTCCTTACTGGCTACAGGACAAGCTTGTCCACAGCCTGACATCCATCTCCCACCCAATCTCATCCTCCTCCCACATCCCCTGCCCCCAGTGGTGGCCTGCCCCCAGTGAGCATGCTATGGCGGAGTCTCGCCTCTCTCCATCACGTGCCCTGTGATCTTGGACAAGTCCCTTTAAATTCCTAGCCCTACTTTCCTGACCACTGCATGTAGTTCAGAGCACTATTGCGAATGGAGTGAGAGCTGATCTTCATAAAGCATCCATGGAAAAATAGTAGCTGCTATTATTGTTTTCATGTCTTATACCTCTGTCCACCAGTAGCAGGAGGCACTGGGTCTCAGATTCCTTATGCAGCTCCCCTATAAACACCCTGTTACAAAGGTTGTAAAGCCAGGAGCCACTGATAGCAGTTCTGTGCCCAAAGGTACATAATACGTAGTCGCTCCTGGGTGAATTTGAAAGAAAATAAGAACTGATTCTAGTGATGAAGGCCTCACACTTTTATTGGGACTGTATAGGACAAATGGCTCCTGGGCTATTTTTCTTTTGACACCTTCTGGGTATCTGGTAATTTATTTGTTCTTAATAATGGTTCCTAATCTTAGCTTCGGGTTGCAAAAGATCTGTCCTAGTGATGACCTGAATGATGTCAGATCCCTCCAATCGATGTCTGGAAAGTCACCAAACCTGAAAGACTGACACCGTAGATTACCATGATTAACTTTACAATGATAGTGAAATGTTTAGGTTAGCAAAAGTGAGAGCATAGCACTTTCCAATGGCTCTCAGAGCAGATGGGAGGGTAGCTGGAGGACCCTTTCTCAGGGAGCGTTGTCACTGCAGATCTCCCCCTTCTCCCTCCTCTGTGACCTTCCTCCCTGACGATCCTCTTACCTCTCTGCCCAGCTCCCCCCCTCCACCTTCCTTGCAGGAGCCTCCTGAGCCCAAGCCTCCTTCTCCCCCGGCTGTCATCCCTTAGTGGGACCATCTGTACTTTGGGCCCTGTGACCTCCCCACTCTGGTCACTCCCTGACATGCATCCCTCCCAGATTGCTCTCAGAGCCCTGAGCCCAAGTGTGTGTTTGGCCGCTTATTTCTCCCCACATGGCTGAATCCAAGCCGGAGCTCAAGACCCCAGCCTGCCCCTCCCCAGCTGCCCAGTGGCTGCACCTTCATTCCCCCTGTTGACAAGCTAAGCATCTGGGAGGTGCCCCATCTTCCTCACCCTGTGCAAGAACTCACCCAGCATCTGCCCGGTTGTCCCTTCCTTGTGTCCCTCAGAGCCACCCATCCTCCCCGGCTCCCCCACCTCCCCTGGTCCAGGCTGCGTCCCCGCTCACCTGTACGTTGGCTGCAGCTCCTCGCAGATCTGCTTTGCTCCCTGCTGCCCACCACCGCATTCTCTGCACAGCAGCCTGCGCCATGCTGCTCCTTGGCATGGAGCCTTCCTGGGTGTAGCCCTCCGCTCTTGGGAAACGCCACAGCCCTTACAGGAGCCCACAGGCCTCTCCAGACTCATCTTGGGCCCTCTCCCTCCTCCCAGTCCCCAGCTCCTGGCGTTGACCAGGCTTCTCTAAGGGCCTCTGCACGTGCTGCCCGCTCTGCCTGGAAGCCCTGACTCCCCTCCCCGCTGTCTGCCCTTGTCCTCTAGTGCAGAGATCAAAGGTGGCTGCCTCGGGGAGCCTGTCCTGCCGTCCCGCCACCTTGCACCTCTCGCAGGATGTCATTTCCGGTACACCACGGTCCTCCCTTCACAGAAAGCCCAGGAGAATCTTCTGCTTTTTATTTCTTTTAATTGTGATGAAATATGCACAATATCAAATGTACTATTGTAACCGTTTTCAAATACGTAACTCAGTGGCATTTAGTACATTTACCTCTATCTGGTTCCAGAACATTCTCATCACCCCTAAAAGGAAGCCTAGGACCCGTGAAGCCGTCACTCCCCGTTCCTCACTTCCTGCAGGCTGGGGCGAACTTCAGCCTGAATTCTGTCTCTAGCTCTGCCTGTTCGGGACATTTAACATAAAGGGAACCACACGGAGTGTTGTCTTTGGTGACCGGCTTCTCTCCCTGAGCCTGAGGTGTGCAGGGTGCACCTGCACTGCTGCAGGGTCAGTTATTCTCCATATGGCTGAATAACACACTAATGGGGGGCACACCACTTCATCCGTCCACCTGACGATGGGCACTTGAGTTGTGTCTGCGCTTGGGCTACTATGAACCATGCTGCCGTGTGCACTGTGAGCGAGTGTCTGTGTGACACCTGTTGACAATTCTGTTTTCCTCACCCTCTCTTTTTTTCTGTTTTTCCAGAGGGTACATGCCCTTATCAGGGAAAGACAGAGACAGAGAGACAGGGAGAAAGCACCCCCAATGGGGTATCTCTGTATCAAAGTCCCCTCCTTGCTACCTCTCCGTCCTGTCGGGATTCAGAGCGTGCACACAGCTGCACCCACGGTGTTTTGTTTTGTTTTGTTTTAGAGGTCTTTGTCTTAGGGTGTGTGTATTTGCTGGGGAGAGAAAGAGACAGTAAGAGGGAAAGTGAGAAGTTACCCTCCCAGGGGGGATGGCCACACCACAATCCCTTCTCCTTCATTCTCCTTTTGGGATTTTGGGCACGTATGCACATGTACCAAGCATGAGTTTCAAGCCACCAGGGTGTGACACCTGTTGACAATTCTGTTTTCCTCACCCTCTCTTTTTTTCTGTTTTTCCAGAGGGTACATGCCCTTATCAGGGAAAGACAGAGACAGAGAGACAGGGAGAAAGCACCCCCAATGGGGTATCTCTGTATCAAAGTCCCCTCCTTGCTACCTCTCCGTCCTGTCGGGATTCAGAGCGTGCACACAGCTGCACCCACGGTGTTTTGTTTTGTTTTGTTTTAGAGGTCTTTGTCTTAGGGTGTGTGTATTTGCTGGGGAGAGAAAGAGACAGTAAGAGGGAAAGTGAGAAGTCACCCTCCCAGGGGGGATGGCCACACCACAATCCCTTCTCCTTCATTCTCCTTTTGGGATTTTGGGCACGTATGCACATGTACCAAGCATGAGTTTCAAGCCACCAGGGCTGGGACTCGAACTGCAGTTGACCATGGGGAAGTCCAGCGATGAAACCGCTATGCCATCTGCTGACCCTCCCCAGTGTGTTTTTTAAGCCACAGCGACCAGGATTCAAACCGTCAGCCATGTGAGATCCAGCACCTAACCACCACAGGGCAGGCCTTTTCCCCCAATTCTTTTGAGTATAGCACGAAGGTGGAGTTGCTGGGTCCCACGATAACTCTGGGTAACTCCTTGTGAAACTGCCAGTTTCCCCCAGCAGTTGCACCACTTGACAGCCCCACCAGCACTCCGGGAGGGTGCCTATTTCTTCACATCCTAGCCCACTACTGGCCTTTTCACCACAGCCCTCTTCGTGGCTGGGAGGTCTCGCGGTTACGTCTTTCTGCTCCTTACACCCCTGGCTCCTGGCGTAGGCTGATGCCCGCCTTTACTTTTTGAATGAATGGACGCAATTTTAAAACTATAAATCAACATCTAGCCCACACCTAGGTGTTCACTGCATGCCTCTCACAGTGGGGAAGGAAGATGAGTTACCAGGAAATACATCCCTCAGGAAGCTAGAAGTTGGCCTTTGTGTGTGCTGGGCTTGGGCAGAAGAAAGGAAGACTTTAGGTCTCCGGGACAAAATCCCACTCTTATTAAGGTTTGGGGTTTCTGTAAAATAAAAAATATTACAAGTGGTGATGGCTACACAACATTACAAATATACCTAATGTGGGGCCAGGTGGTGGCACAGTGGTAATGCAGCTGGACCCATATGAGAAAGGTCCTGGGTTCACATCCTGGGCCAGCCCTGAGATGTGTGTGCTGGGTGTGTGCATGCATGCGGTGGTCCGGGCCGGCTGAGATTAGGATTGCTATGATAGCTCTCTCCATATTGATAGCTCTGATAAGAACGCCCTGTAGGTGGCGCTTAGCTCACTCTCATGGAAGAAACAAAATGTACTTAATGCTACTGAATTATATACACTTCATTTTTATTTACTGGGTCATCAGAAAAGGACTTTTCCAAGGGCCCAATATTTGTTTTTAATTTGCCAGAGGCACATGTACTCTCCAGTGAGAGAGACAGAGAGGGAGAAAGTACCCCCACTGAGGTGTGGTCACACCATAATCCTTTCTCCCCCAGTTCTCCATTCTTTTGGGATTTGGGGCACATGAGTTCACATCACAAGGGCTGGACTTCGAAATGCCATCGGCTGTGTGGGATCTGGCTTCTCTAACCACAGGCCAAGGGGCTAGCCTGAATTATTCCCTTTAAAATGGCTAAAATGGGGGAACCAGCAGTTAGCGTAATAGCTATGTCACTGGACTCCCATGTAGTCGACCGTGGTTCGCGTCCCGGACCCGGTGGCTTAAAACTCACGCCGGGCGCGTGTGCGTGCGTGCCCAAGATCTCGAGAGGAGAATGGAGGAGAAGGGATTGCAGAGTGGCCATCCCCCCTGGGGGGGTGATTTCTTACTTTCTATCTCTCTGTCTCTCTCTGTCTGTCTGGCGAGCGCACGCGCCCTATA
Organism: Tupaia belangeri chinensis; assembly: GCF_000334495.1. NCBI lineage: Eukaryota > Metazoa > Chordata > Mammalia > Scandentia > Tupaiidae > Tupaia > Tupaia belangeri. The sequence continues at coordinate 2,040,743 of NW_006159886.1, read as the reverse complement.
GCAAAAAAAACCTCTCCAAAACAAAAAAAAAGGTTAAAATGGTAAATTTTAGGTATATTTTGTTACAATTAGGAGGAAAAGTCTTACAAATGGAATCTGTAGGGAGAGAATTACATACACAGATGCCCCTTTTATTGGGTCTTAAAGGTTTAGAAGTGGCTCCCGTTGTGAGACATAGAGGGAAGCCCCGCAGAGCATGGGGAAGAAACCACAATGCCGTCTCAGTCTCGGAGGGCAGGCCTCTCCAGGGCAGAGCTTCCTCTGACAAGGGCCTGAGCTCCTGCGAGCCATGGGGAAGGCAGCGTTCCTGAGCATGGCCAGCTGTGGGCTGGCTCTCAGAAAGAGACGAAGGAGGTTCCATCTCTCTATCTTTTCAGTTTTCTATATGGCATGTACGCTCACCAGAGAGAGACAAAGAGAGAGAGAGAAAGTGAGAAATCATCTCCCAGGGGGATGGCCACACCACAATCCCTTCTCCTCCATTCTCCTTTTGGGATTTTGAGCACATATGAACATGCTCCTGGCATGTTTTCCAAATGGCTGGGTCCAGGACTCGAACTGTGCAGTTAACCACGTGGGATCCAGCACCTTAGCCATCATACCATCTGCTGGTCTTGGAGGTTCTCTCTCTTATCAGAAGTTTGGAAGTTTTTACACCTCCAAACTGATCAATGGAAGCAAAATGCACATGTGTACATAGTTTTATTAGATTTTTTCATTTTAAAATAATACATGTTCATAGTAAAGAAAAATGCAGACAATATAATGAAAGAAGAGTCCCCCTCACAGACTAGCACTCCGTCCCCGAGACCCACGCCACCTCTGCAGCCCAAGCTTTTGACCATGACCAGTTCCTAGCGCACCTTCCTGCCGCACCCCATGGAAACACAAGCACCTGCAGGTTAGTGCACCTGCATTCGATGAAAAGACACGGTCCTGTTCGCTTTCATTTAGGATTTCGACGTAAACTTGGAAAATCAGCAAGAGCCAGAAAGGGTCATGTGCACTCACAAATACCAGCACCAGTTCTCAGGGCCTGCCTGCTGTGCTCTTTGACGCATACCTAGAACTTTCTCCCCCTCCTAGTGGTAAGGATCCTGACATGAGTTGAAATTCTCTTTTTTTTTGGAGAGATTTTCGCTATAGGGCGCATGCGCTCGCCAGACAGACAGAGAGAGACAGAGAGACAGAGAGCAAGAAATCACCCATCCACCCACCCACCCCCGAGGGGATGGCTATGCCGCAACCCCTTCTCCTCCATTCTCCTCTTGGGATCTTGGGCACGCATGCACATGCGCCCGGCGTGAGTTTTTTTGTTTTTTTTTTGTTTGTTTTTTTGAGAGATTTTCACTGTAGGGCGCGTGCGCTCGCCAGACAGAGAGAGACATAGAGACAGAAAGCGAGAAATCACCCCCCAGGGGGGATGGTCACGCCGCAATCCCTTCTCCTCCATTCTCCTCTTGGGATTTTGGGCACGCACGCACACGCGCCCGGCGTGAGTTTTAA
>NW_006159886.1:2035686-2039212 GCF_000334495.1 Tupaia belangeri chinensis | reverse complement strand
GCGGTCGACTACATGGGAGTCCAGTGACATAGCCATTACACTAACTGCTGGTCCCAAGTTGAAATTCTTAACTGTGCCCAGAAAGACTTAAAGCCAGCAAAGATCTCACAGGTGGGAAAAGGAGTAGCAGGACCCAGCCAAGTTGAAATTCTTAACTGTGCCCAGAAAGACCTAAAGCCAGCAAAGATCTCACAGGGGGGAAAAGGAGTAGCAGGACCCTGCACAGGCCACACAAACCCCACACACCCTTTAAGCTGCTTTTATGTTCTGAGGAGGCTGGAGCCTGCTCCCTGCTCACCGGAAACTTCTCTGCCTGCAGGGAGATGAGAAGGAGGACCTGTACTATCTGACCTGCAGGCAGTTCTTCAGCGTTTGCATAACAAGAGGGAGCACCTGCTGGGGGAGCAGTCCCTGCAGACCCTCACGGTAAGCAGCCCCGCAGCTCTGCCCAGTGAGGACCTTCTCTCCACCTGCGGGAGAGTTCCCAGCCGCAGCCCACTGGGTGCCTATTCTTTATTTAAAATAATTTTAAGATAGCGTCTAATCAAAGTCTTTTAATGCCAGCTGTGTGTGCTGGAGGGGTGGGGCTTCCAGGGAACTGCCACTTAATTAACCAGTCCCTTTCCCACGCCTTGCTACTGCCTCCACCCCACCTGAGTTCCTTTTTTCTCACCCCCCCCCACCTCCAGCCCACTGGCTTCCTGTGTTCAGAGCATGCCCGGCCCCTGGCCACCTCCGGGCCCGGCGCTGCAGTCTGTGTCTGAGGAGCCCCGTGCCCATGTCGCTGCTGGGCTCTCACCACCACCCTTGATCCAGGTGGCCTGACTGGGGAAGCCCCCTGGTCACCTGGTGCACACGGGCAGCTGCCAGCCCGCCCAGTCACCCCTTCCTCCCACCGCTTCGTGTTCACCACCATCCCGTCAGCTTCCAACAGCTTCTTTAGTTTACTCATTTATGTTGTCTGGTACCTCACAGCAAAGTTTAAGCCCTTTGAGTTTGGGGATTTTTTTAAATTTTAATTTGCTACAGGGTGTGTACCCTCACCGGAGAGAGAGAAAAATCACCCTCCCAGGGAGATGGCCATGCTTCAATCCCTTCTCCTCCATTCTCCTCTCAGGATTTTGGACATGCGTGCACATGCGCCCACTGGGTTTTTCAAGCCACGAGGTTGAAACTTGAACCACTCAGTCGGTCATGTGGGATCCAGCCACCTTAACCTCTGCACCACCTGCAGGCCTGGGGGGATAAGTTTTGACACGTTTCATTTATTGCAGTATATATCCTGGGCCTAGGACCAGGCATTCATGGAAGACAGCCTGTAAGAGTTGAATGAGTGACTGTGTCCAACGAATAACTCTTGGGCACTTACTCGTTTCCAGGCACCAAGCCAGGAGCTAGGGACACGGAACGAGTAAGACAGAGCTCTTTCCTAAAGAGACTCAAGGGTCCAGTGTGTGGACTGATATGAACATCATTGCATTAACATGTCCTGCCTTTCAGGGAAATGAGACCTATACAAGACGAAAAGAGACCCCACCACAGTTACAACTGTGGAGAGTCACAGGTTAAAAAAGGTCCCCTGAGAGTGGAAGCAGTTGGGACACGTACTGGGTGACTCTCCTCCATGCATTCTTCCATGTTGCTAAAACAGAAAGACACAGGGCTAGCAGTGGTGTGGTGATTAAGGTGCTGGACTCCCGCATGGCCAACTGCAGTTCCAGTCCTGGACCCAGAGGTTTGAAAATCACGCCAGGCGTGTGTGCATGTGTGCCTAAAATCCCAAGAGAATGGAGAAGGGATTGTGGCATGGCCATCTCCCAGGGGAGTGATTTCTGTGTCTCTCTGTCTCCTCTCTCTCTCTCTGTTGAGCACACATCCTATGTCAAAAACCTAAAAATAAAAAAAAGAAAAGAAAAAAGAAACAGATCAGATCTGACTTCAGCCCTTACTCCGCACTCTGCTCGCTGAGCCACTCAGGGCCAGTTAGTAAATCTCTCTGGGCCACCCTTACGTCACCTGTAAAGTAGGACGAGATCGCCTCCTTGCAGGGCTCTTCTGCACATGCACAGCACCTCCCGCACGGCCTGGAATTGCTGCGATGTCACCTCCTCTAGAAAGCCTCTCCTCGGGACCAGCAGAGGAGTAATGGCTACGTAGCTAGACACTCATGTAGTCGATTGAGGTTCGAGTCCCAGACCTGGTGGCTTAAAACTCACGCCGCGCGTGTGTGCATGTGTGCCCAAGATCCCGAGAGGAGAATGGAAGAGAAGGGATTGCAGCATGGCCTTCCTCCTCTGGGGGTTGATTTCTCACTTTCTATCTCTCTGTCTCTCTCTGTCTTTCTGGCAAGCACACACGCCCTATAGCAAAAACCTCTCAAAAAAAATTAAAAAAAAAAAAAAATAAAAAGTCCCTCCTGACCCAGGCATGGTGGGGGCCTCCTCGGGGACTCCTAAGACGTCCACAGATATACCTTCATTTTATAGTTATGACCCATTACCGTCACGACTGCTATGTATCACATATACCACACGGTACACAACAGACACTGCACACACTGAACACGCAACACAGAATAGACACATAGCGCACATGCCACACACATACACGGATACGCACTGCATACTCCCTACTCAAACACATCACACTCCACTCACACACATGCACTCACTACGACACACACATGCAGATCTGGAGGAGTCGCTGTGTGAGGTTCAGGGCACACGCCTGACTCACAGTAGACGGGGAATACCAGGGTCTTCAAAAGCTCAGTGAAAAGATGTATTCCTTTAAAAAACCATGTGCACATTGCAAAGATTATGCACCTGGATAAACTCATGCTCTAATTCCATTTCTCCATGGGCTTTTAAATGTCCACGTTTGCTGAAGAGAATACAGAGGCGATTCACATTACGTCTGATGTTCGAGAGGAATCTGTTTTCAGTAATGTTCGGTGTGGGGTAAGGGGGATAAAAGCCCCCTGGTCACCTGCTGTCGTGGATAACGTGTGTGTGCACCAATGCTTCAAACCACACCACTAACGCCCTGCGGGGAGCGAAGGCTCACCTCACACTGAGAGCTGCACCGGGACGTGGAACGCTGTAGGAATGTGGCCGCAGCCTGGTGTACATCTCTGAGGGCCTCTGCAGTTATTTAAAAGGACCGACGTGGGCAAGCCTCGCTTTACCGTCCCTCTAAGTCACCTGTGTGTGTGTTTTTTTCTCGAGAGGTTTTTGCCATAGGGCGCGTGCACTCGCCAGACAGAGAGACAGAAAGCGAGAAATCACCCCCCCGGGGGGATGTCCACGCCACAATCTCTTCTCCTCCATTCTCCTCTCGGGATCTTGGGCACACACGCACACACGCCCGGCATGAGTTTTAAGCTACCGGGTCCGGGATTTGAACTGCAGTCAACTACATGGGAGTCCAGTGACACAGCCATTATGCTAACTGTTGGTCCTCAGGATTTTTTTTTTTTTTCCCTACCTGCATGCCACCTGGTCTGCTATTTCCTTAAGGTTTTTTT
>NW_006159886.1:2006640-2034441 GCF_000334495.1 Tupaia belangeri chinensis | reverse complement strand
GGGCGGTGGCTTAGCCGCTGTGACCGACAGTCCAGCAGCTCCACCAGACACCAAGCATGGGGTTACGAGTGACCCAGCAGTTCCACTCCTAGGTGTACACCCAAGAGAACCAAAAATGCATGTCCAACCAGAGACTTGGGCACAAATGTTTATAGCAGCATAATTCCTGATAGCCAAAAGGTAGAGACAAACCAGATGTCCATCAGATGGTGAATGGATAAACAAAACGTGGTCTGTCCATACAATGGAATAATGGCAGGCCATAAAAAGGAAAGAGCTGAGAGCTGGCAGGTGGCGTGGTGGTTAAGCCACTGGACTCTCACATGACCAACGATGGTTTGAGTCCCAGATCTGGCAGCTTGCTCTCTCCCTTTCCCTCTCTCTCTGTCTCTCTTGGGTCAAAATAAAATAAAATGAATTTTTTTTTAAAAGGAAGGAGCGATACGTGTTGGAATATGGATGAACCTTGAAATACTGGAAGGGAAAAGAACCAGACACAGAGGACCACCTACCTATTAGATGATTCCACTTATATGATGTGTCCAGAACAGAGAAATCTGGAAGACTAAGGGGTGATAGCTCCAGGCTGTGGGGCTCTTTTTGAGGGGATGAAAATGTCCTAAAACTAAGATGATTCTTGGTCGCTCTGTAGATATGCTAAAAATCATTGTACACTTGAAGTGGACAGTTATGTGGTATGTGAACTAATGTGTCCTTGGGAAAATCGTGACACATTTTTTGCATGGAAAATATGGCATGACTTTCCAACAACCCACTCGATCTCAATAAAGCTGGGAAAAAATAAATAAATACCACCCATCTCAGTCAAGACCATCCGTCCAGGAGGCCTCCCTGCCAAGAGCTGGCAGGTGGCGTGGTGGTTAAGCCACAGGACTCTCACATGACCAATGATGGTTTGAGTCCCAGATCCGGCAGCTTGCTCTCTCCCTTTCCCTCTCTCTCTCTGTCTCTCTTGGGTCAAAATAAAATAAAATGAATTTTTTTTAAAAAGGAAGGAGCGATACGTGTTGGAATATGGATGAACCTTGAAATACTGGAAGGGAAAAGAACCAGACACAGAGGACCACCTACCTATTAGATGATTCCACTTATATGATGTGTCCAGAACAGAGAAATCTGGAAGACTAAGGGGTGATAGCTCCAGGCTGTGGGGCTCTTTTTGAGGGGATGAAAATGTCCTAAAACTAAGATGATTCTTGGTCACTCTGTAGATATGCTAAAAATCATTGTACACTTGAAGTGGACAGTTATGTGGTATGTGAACTAATGTGTTGTTGGGAAAATCGTAACACTTTTTTTGCATGGAAAATATGGTATGACTTTTCCAACAACCTACTCGATCTCAATAAAGCTGCTGGGAAAAAGTAAATAAATACCACCCATCTCAGTCAAGACCGTCCGTCCAGGAGGCCTCCCTGCCGCCCTCTGTCCTGGCCTGGTCCCGATGCATTCTCCTCGTACGTCTCTGTCCACCAGGTAGGGTCCCTGCAGCAAGGCCTCGCTTACCCACCTCTGGGCAGAGGGCCAGACCTGGAGGACCTGCCTGTTTGATGCTCATGGACTGACCTCCACCCTGGAATAGTTTTGCTTTTAAGGGGAATTTGAAAAAGATTCTGCTGAGTACTCGAATCATCTGGAGGAAGAGGAAGGTCAGAATTTGAAGCCAGAGGAAGAGGCCTAGGGCCCCGATTTGCTTCTGCAGCAAGAACTGGTCCCAGAGGAGAGTTTAGCTTCACTCAACTCATGTTTCCTTCAAGAGTTTATCTTCAAGCTGCTGAAAAGTGAGTAGTCAAGTTCAGCAACTCCTCAGTAATTTGGTGACCTAGGTGTTTTTGGTTCTGTTTTGTTGGGTTTTTTTGGAGGGAGAGGTTTTTTCTACAGGTCGTGTGTGCTCATCAGAAAGATAGAGAGAAACAGAGAGACAAAAAGTGAGAAATCACCCCCCAGGGGGTGGCCATGCCGCAATCCCTTCTCCTCCATTCTCCTCTCGGGATCTTGGGCACGCACGCACACGCGCCTGGCATGAGTTTAAGCCACCAGTTCCGGGACTTGAACCACGGTCCACTACAAGGGAATCTAGCAACACAGCCATTACGCCAACTGCTGGTCCCAACCTAGGTTTTTATAATCCTGGTTGGAGTAACCTACATAGTAGTTAATGATAATTGGCACAAAAATGAGAAGTAGTCTAGGGAAATCACAATAGGAAACATGGTCTGTAATCAGAGGAGGACCTAGCGTGTCCGATGAGTCAGGACAGTTCTGAGCACTTTACGCAAGTGACATCTGCTCATCAGTGGGAGTCCTGTAGGTAGGTGAGTGCATCACCTCCTATCAAAGAGGAAGGAAGTACAGAGAGGCTAAGTAACTGATCCGAGGTTGCACGCTAGGCAAGTGGCCATTTGGACCGAAAAGAACAATGAAGGCTTTTTCTTCTCTTTCCTCCCAGTCAAGGAACTGGAGCTGGGAGAGCCGAGGAGACCTCTAGAACAAGTGCGGAGCAGGAGGCCCTGCAGAGGCAGCTGGTGGAGTTCCAGGTAACATCCTGGGAGTGGAGCCAGGAGCACTGGGAGGGACACACCCACACAGCTCAGCTCAGGGCCCAGCCTGGTGCTCAGAAAGCCGAGGATGAATACTACACAGTGCATGCAAAGTAATGCTTTGTGGGGCCAGGGAGGGACACACCCACACAGCTCAGCTCAGGGCGGAGGATGAATTCTACACAGTGCATGCAAAGTAATGCTTCGTGGGGCCAGCAGGTGGCATGATGGCTGAGATGCTGGATGCCCGTGGTCCGGGACCCGGTGGCTTGAAAAAATCACACTGGATGTGTGTGTGTGTGTGTGTGTGTATGTGTCCAAAATCTCAAGAGAAGGGATGGTAACATGGCCAACTATCCTGGTGGTTAATTTCTCACTTCCCTACCCAAAATCTCAAGAGAAGGGATTGTGGCATGGCCAGCTATCCTGGTGGTTAATGTCTCACTTCCCTATTCTTTCTGTTGAGCACATGTGACCTCTGGCAAAAACCTAAAATAAATAAATAGATAGATAGGTAGGTAGATAGATAGAAGTAGGTAGGTAGGTAGACAGACAGACAGACAGATAGATAGATAGAATAACTATTCGTGAGGGCCAGCTCTATGGTGCAGCAGTTATGTGCTGCTTGAGAGAAGCCAAACCCCAGAAGGTGACCTCACTTCAAATCCGCAGCCCAGTCTGCCTGAAATACACCAGGCATACTCCCAAGTGGCCAAGATCTGATAGGTTGAAAGACTGGAGGAAAGGGATCACAGCTTGGCCAGACCAGGGAGCTGGTGCTGCTCTTCCTCCCTCCCTCCCTCCCTCTCAGCTGTGCATGCACAAGCTCTATCATAAATAAATAAACAAACATAAACGTTTACAAACCCCAGTGCCATTCGCCCCCCAACAAATGGTGCTCGGATGTGTTTGTTATGGGTCCTTGTAAAACAGTGTCTGGTCCCTTCATGTTTCCAGTGTGCGGAGACCTGTGCTGAGCCTCCCCGTGTTACTTGTTTCATTCAATATCTGTTTCTTCCTTGTTGCCAAGTGGCGCCTGGCCTGTTACTTTCTACTGTGACAGCTGCACCTGCTCTGCTGCACCCCTGCACATTACCGGCCCACCTTCTCCTGGATGACCCCCAGTTTGCCCCGGCTCCCACAACCATAGCTCAGGGTGACATGGATATCCACCCTGGGTCCTTTCAAGGTTGGGGAGCACATGTGAATTTCTCAGTGGCAAGTCTGTAAACATTTATGTATCCATGAGTGGTTCAGGTTTCAATGACAGCAGAAAGAAGAAAATGAGGTGAAACTATGCATGCAGTCTTGTTTTAGAAAAGTGTTGTTTTATTTTGCATTTAAATTAATGTTCTGCCCAGCCATGTGCTGCTGTTCAAGGCTGGAGCTGAGCCCAGGGTCTGGGTTTGAATCCCGGATGGGCCTGAGCAGGGGCGCTCAGGGGTGCTCATGTGGTCCCAGCAGGGAGACTGGGACAAAGGACCACAGGACCAAGAGACCTGGCAGATCTTCAGTGGTCAGTTCCCAGGCCCTGGCTGACATCTGGGGCCTGCACCCTGGTTTGGCTTTGGCAGCTGTGTGCTATGGGCATCCTGCTGCACCTCTCTGGTTAACAGTCTTTCCAGGGGCCATCAAGGAGTCACAGTGGGGTGTGCCCCATAGTGATACCCTGTGGAGGGCTGGCCCACTCACATCCCCACCTGTAAGCTCTGTATCCCAGACTTTTGGGCACCCCAGCTAAATAACAGTGGCCTTTAAAGATGGCCAGAGCACAGAGCTCTGACTGGGGCGGACTGTGATGCTAAACAGCGGGTGGAGGTTAAAGCAAACTATGTTTCAACCAGAGAAGGCCAGACGGGAGTTATTTAAACCAAGGCCCACAGGATGCTCCACAGCTTCAGCTGATAATAGAAGACACTTGGTTTTACTTCCCACATCACCTTCCCCCATCGCCCTAGAAAAGAATAAACCTGGGATAGGCTCGGGGCCTCAGCGCTCTCCGTCAGAGACGCCTGGCCTGCCCGGTCCCCACTTTTCTCTACTTGTGTGTCTCTGGGTCTGTGTGATTGATTTTTCCAAAACCCACCATCACTCCCACTGCAGAGGAGGGAGAAGGACAGGGGCGGTCTCCTCTCTCCTTTCTGCTTAACAAGTCTTGACGGAGGCAGCGGAGAGGCCCAGTGGGGAGATCTGTAACCAGGTGGAGTGTGCGTGTGCCCTGCAGGAGCACGCGGCTGTCAAGTTAGCTTATTTACTCACCGGCTTTTTAGCTTACTTATGTATGTATGAACTTCATTCACGCATCTATTTATTTACTTAGAATTTATAGCTATATGCATTTACCTATTCATTTATCGTTTGTTTGCTTATCGCTGTATAGGTATTTCCTTATTCATTCCCTTTCTCATTTACGCCATTACCCCTCCACTCGTGCCTCCAGAATGCCTGTGCCCGGCTGAGGGCTATGGTGTGAACCTCGGAGTTCCTTTCAGACCCCGCAGCAGAGGCTGGAGGTGGAGCTGGCAGGCCTGCAGACCTACGGGGTGGTCCTGGAGAAGAAGCTTGAGGACCTCAACATGGTGCGGATGCTGTCCCACCTCGGCCTGCAAGTGGTGGACACTGGTGAGCCGGGCTGTTCAGGGCCTCCACTGCCCTGCGCCCACTCTCCTGCCTCACACACGTGCCTCCCAGTCCTCACTGTCCATAGCACCGAGGTCCAGAGAGGCTGCTGTCTGCCCGTCCCCTCATTCGTGCACTCGCTCCTTTCTTCCCTCGGCAAACACTCCCTGTGGCCAGCACATCCTAGCTCGCACTGGGTTCTGGGGTTGTGGAGATGGACCTAGGTCCCGGTCATACCTGAGGCAGTCCCCACAGTTGCCGAGCCCTGAGCTGGGCACTGGCCTCGGGGAAGCAGAGATGAGGGAGCTCTGGCTGCAAGCTCTAGGTGGGTGGGCCCACCCTGGGCAATGAGGCTCGGGGTGCCATGCACTGGCAGAGGCGCTCCTCCATGGACGGGATGCTGGGCAGGAGGAATGGATACCCGGAGGGAGGCTAGACTGAGACAGGAGCACGGGTAGGCCAGGGGACAGCGGCAAAAACCTTCATTGAAGGGGGAGCAGCCCACAGCGCAGAGGAGGGAGATCGGAAACAGAGTGGGGTGGATAGCAAGCAGGTAGGTGTCCCCGAGCAGGGCTGGAACCAATGCTGCTGCTTTAGGGAAAGTTCATGAATGCCATTTCTTCATAAAATGTTCAAACACCATCCTTCAACCGTCAGAAAATGTAGCCACTCCCCTCCCCCACCATTCCCAATCGAATCCCTTCTTCTCCCTGGAAGTTTTCACTTACTATCCTCTTGCTGTTTGTTCTTACTGAGGAGTGGGTTGACATTAAAAAGCGTTAACAACGGATGGCTCAGGACGCTGTCGGCTGGCCTTGGCCTTGGAGCAAGGTTCTTGGGGCCACTGCTGGGCCCAGCTTTAACCCCTTACTCACAGGGTTGGGCAGTGGACATCGGCCCAGCTTCTGGAGGATCTCCGTGTTTTCAGGCCTGGTGCGGCGATGCTTCTGTGGCCCTGCTGCTGCGCTGCGGGCCAGCCAGCCACGCCGTACAGACAAGAAACAGCAGGCTTGTCCATAGATGCTCGCTGTCTGGGTTTTATAAGTGAGAAGCTGCCCCGTATCCCTCTCGGTGTGCTGTCCTGCACATGAGGCAGACTTTTCTCCTATTGCACGTGTCCCTCACTTTAACCTGCACCCAGCATGATGGCACAGACACCAGTCCAGCCCGCCCCCGTGGGTGGACACGGAGGTGGGGACAGCTCAGGGCCTCACCTCTGCACAGGCTGCAGTGACCCCAGAGCACACCCTGTGAGGATCCAGTCTGGCCTCCTGCTCTCTTAAATGGCGTTCAAGCCCAAGGCTATTGGCAGTGCAAGATGTGGGTGGTCCTGCTGTGTGAACACGTGGAGACCCCTGCCCTCCCCCTACGCCCCTTAGCTTGAGTGAGAACACTTGCTGGGGGTGGTTTCCGTGTGAATTTCCACGCAGACTTTTAGGCGAGATTAGGGAGGAGTAGCCAGGCTTGAGGGCCAGTGGGGGAGAATCAAACAGACCTGGGTCTTGTGGGCACGGAGGACAGAGGAGGCACGTTCTTTAGTGTCCACAAGCCTGCTATCCCACTTTCCTTCCTCCCGGGTGTGGCCCCTTTTTCGAGACTCACATCCGTTTACTGCAGCTTTGATGGGCCGTTCCGGGGAGCAGGTGGAGGGCACCGTGGGCAGGGGGGAGGCGAATGCCCAGGCATGCACACGAGTGTGCACGTGAGGGTCCTTCCCAGGGAAGGTGTGATGGAAGGTGCTAGAACTTGCACCTGGACGGCGTGAGAAGCAATAACCCTGCTTTCAGAAAGTAGTTACGGACAGTGGGACCAGCAGTTAGCATAATGACTATGTCACTGGGCTCCCATGTAATCGACTGTGGTTGGAGTCCCGGACCCAGTGGCTTAAAACTCACACCAGGCGCGTGTGCGTGCATGCCCAAGATCCCGAGAGGAGGATGGAGGAGAAGGGATTGCGGCGTGGCCATCCCCCCAGGGGGGTGATTTCTCGCTTTCTGTCTGTCTGTCTTTCTCTGTCTGTCTGGCGAGCGCCAGCACCCTATAGCAAAAAGAAAAACCTCTCCAAAAAAAAAGTAGTTACGGACAGTTAGCTCCAAACTACAAACATGCCTGGCGCCAAAGATTTCCCAAAAGCAGTTTTGCGGGTGCAGGGGCTGGGCTCCAGCCACTCTGCCTGCTGTGGGTCCCACTCCGGCCCACTCAGTCAGTTCATCCCATCCAGGAGACATCCTCGGAGCACCAACTCCATGCCAAGCCTCGGGCTGGGTGGTGGCAGGCCAGAACTTAGAGGAGACATCGATGACTTCTTGGTGCTTTGGGTCTCAAAGGGGAGACCCCAGGCAATGCATTGTGGGTGCTGGTGTGGTTGGTGTGGCCGAGACGTCATGGGAGGAGCTGGAGTCATAGGGGTGGGGTGCCAGGCAGGGCCCTCCTTTCAGTGTAAGTGGGGAGCAGGATCTTCATCCTTCAGGACCCAGTTGCTGGCCAGAGCAGGCCTGTGAGGTTTCTGTCCTGGCACACAGTAGGTCTCCAGGAGTGTTTGAGGCGAGAGCAAATGAAGATCAAACATGGCCCGTGCCCGCATCTGGGGCGGCCCTGTGCGCCGTCAGCTCCGGCTGGCAGCACACCCTCTGCCCTCCGTACTCTGCAGCGTAAAGCGGTGCTCCACCTCAGCACCGACGGGGCCTCCCTCACACCGCCCAGGCCCTGGTCGGCCTCGACAGAGACAGCTCACGGTGAGGAAGGATGGAAGGCCCTGGGACCTTCAGATGGGACAGTCAGATGGCTCTGACAAAAAGGAAACCCTGTGTGCACACGGGCGGGGGGTGTTTGATCTGTCTCTGGTCGTCAGCTGTCTTAGGCTGCTCAGTCTCTGGCGTTTGGGGCTGAGAGTCTTTGCCAGGAGCAGTCCTGTGGGCACACACTGGGCAGCCCTGATCTGGGAAGAATTGGTAGGCTGCTCTGTCTCTCCACAAGTGATGTCCCTCAGAGAGGGGGCATGCCTGCTCTCACGAAGCACAGAGACCGACCTACCACACCGCGACTCACCACGACCCACCGCCTCTGCCTGGGCTTGTGGTTGGGCCCTCTCTGGGCCTTGGGGTGCACTTCAGTTTCCCATACTAAATCATGCGAACAATCACCGCTCGTTGGCCTCAAAGGACAGGGTGGAGTTCAAGCAAGATCGACTGCTCTGAGTCTGGGTCTCCTAGAAACTGACCCTGTCAGGACCTGTGTGCAAGGGGGGTTATCTGGGTGGTGACCCCAAGGAGGGGAGTGAGGAAGAGACAGGGAAAGGAAGCCAGCCATGAAAGGTGGGCTATCCAAACACCTGGAGCGAAACCCCTGGGAGACTGGCCAGTGCAGGACGAGCATCTGAGGTGCCAGCCAATGGCAAGGGAGCTGGGGTATTTACGCACCAGCCCCTCCGCCTCTGCTGGGGGACCGCTTCCAGGCGGGAGGGGGGGGGTTAGTCCCTTACGTTTCTGCCCTGCTATGCGCCAGCCCCTCCACCTCTGCTGGGCGACAGTTTCCAAGAGGGTTACGAGTTCCTTACATCTCTGCCCTGCTCTGCAGGTGGCACAGCGGGCACAGAGGGTCAAAAGAGCCAGGCAGAAAAGGCAGCGCTGCCGTTGGGTGTCGTGAGAGCGCTAGAAGGCTGTTAGTGCTTTGGCCTATGAACGGTACGTGGTTACCCCACACAGCACAAGGACGCGGACAGACGTCGGTGTCTGCCTCCAGCTGCCTGCCTCAGAGACAGCCTCGGTGGTCTCCACTCAGAAGGGAGAGTCGGGCCGAGCTGTGTGGTCTGCACCTGCCTGCTTGTTTGCTTCCTTTCTCTTCTATGAGTGGGAGAGAGACAGTACCCCGCAGGGTCCTGACACTACCACCTGCCCCCAGCCGCAGACCTTGGGAAACGCGAGCCCGGCATGCTCGGGTGTGTGTGTGTGTGTGTGTGTGTGTGTGTGTGGACTTGAGCCTGGAATGTTCCCATGTGGGGCTGCCTCCAGAGCATCCTGCTTTACCACCGCTCCACCCCCCTCCACCTGCTGTCTTTCTACTCAGTTCCCCCTAGCACGGCCGTTGTGCTCACCTCCACTGCCCCGGGGCTGCTGGCCTCCAGCGTTGGCAGGACACAGGCAGAGTGGAAGGGGAAAAGGGTGCCAGCTGCTCTGCCTCCACTTAAAGAGCTTCCAGAAAGCCCCATCCAGCACCCTCGGCTTCCAGCTTAGAGCCCAAGATGGCTCCAGCCTCAGGGGAGTCTGGGGAATGTAGTTTTAGCTGAAAATGTGAGTCACGAACCCAGTGGCTTGAAATTCAAGTCAGACATGTATGTGTATATGTGTGTGTGTGCCGAATGTCCCAAGAAGAGAATGGAGGAGAAGGGATTGCAGTGTGGCCATCCTCCCCAGGGAGTAATTTCTGACTTTCTGTCTCTCCATCTCTCTGTCTCTGTATCTCTGGAGAACACATGCACCCTATCCCAAAACTCTCTCTAAAAACAAAGATAAGGAACAAGGGATCAAGAAAGTATTAGGGGCAGAGAGCAGTGTCCGCCACACGCTGGACTGCAGAGGAAATGAGGTGGCTTTAGTCCTGTGAGGGCCTGTGTGAAGTTCCACCAGGGTCAGACCCCAGCCTGGGTGGTGACAGTGTCACGACAGGGGACACTACAGGCCTGTTCTAGTCTCCATCTTGTGTACACACCACTTCGTTTGATGCACAGAACACCTGGAAGGCGGTCCACCTGGCCCATTTCCAGAGGGGAGAAGCCCAGCCCTTTGCTGGCGGTGCTGGGGGCAGAGGTGCAGGCTTCTTTCCATCTCGCTGTACCTGCCGGGAACCCCGGCTCTTTGCTCTGACCACAGGGTCTGTGGAAGGGACTCTCTCTTTTCAGCCCACACAGCAAACCCTAACGAATAATTAAGAACATTCAAATTGTCCAGATTATCCCATGAACAGCATTGCCAGAAAAGCAAATCAAAAACACAGGATGCCTGCTAAAATTGAATTTCATATAAGTATAAGCGACTTATAGTGTAAGCATGTTCCATGCAATATTTGGAATATAATAGTTAACAAGGTAACTATTACTCTGAAATGCAAATGTAACGGTATGTCTTGTGTTTTATCTGGCAGCCCTAACCTGGATGTCTCACTCACCATGCAGCTCATTTGATGAGTCCCTTCATGTCATCAAACAGATGCCCACAGGGGAACAGGATTTCTCCCAGGACAGACAGCTACCCCCACACACCTGGGACTGAGACCACAACACAGAGGGTTAAGCAACCAATGGGAGCAGAAAATTAGCGAAGAGGGGGCCAAGAGGTGAGGGCCAGAGCGGCGGGCACAGGTGGAAGGATTTACCTGCGGTGGCGGTCAGGACTAATTCCTCCAACAGCCCATTCCCTCACCCTCGCTCCCCACCTGCTACAAGGGAACTAGAGCAGCTGGGGTCTAATGCTTGAATCTTTCTGGTCTGATGTTGAAAAGACACCCCTGATATTCAAACAGTAACACGCTCACCATTGAGCTCAGGTGAGGTGCCTCAGCTTCCCGGCCTGTAGACAGGGACACCACCACCTGGTGTGCAGTATGAAGCACTCCGCCCGGTGCCTGCAGGCTGGAGGGACTCTAACCATGGGTATGCCTGTTGCTCTGGGAGTCATCCGTCCTGGACGATGGCATCAGTGACTCCTGTACTGCCACCTGACAGGTGCCACGTGTGCACTGGTATCCTCACACAGTCCTCACGGCCGGGCCTCTGGGGTGAAGCATTCCACTCATGGTGTACTGGGGGTCCGAGTTGTAGTTTGGCTTTCTCATCTGGCCAGCCATGCCCCCAGCCTGAGGTATCCGCACCCCCCAGTGAGCTGGCATTTACAGGCCCCCAAGCTACTAACCTGGGTTGAATTTCAGAGTCAGGATGGAATTGGGGGGGAGGGATACAGGCAAACCTAAGCAGTAGTGCTGGGGTGAAACTGGGGGCAGAGGAGGAGGTGCCCAGTGGGTCAGGCTGCTGGATGCTCTCCTGGCCAGGGGCCCTGACAGCTTGACAGGACACGCTTCTCTGGAGGAGTTTAAAGTGCCCTGGAAACCGAATCATTTGGAGTGGTGAGGCACAAAATGGAGCCATGGATGCCCATGGATGGAGAGGGATGCGACTTGTCGGGAGGAGGCTTCCCTGGCCACAGGGACTGGCAGGAATGGGGTGCACTTCTGCCATGTGCCAGGGGTCTGCCCTCAGCAAGCAGAACTGCCCAAGTAGGACTGTCTCTCTCCGGTAAGCACACGTGCCCTAGAGCAAACTGTAATAATCATCAAACAATTTAAAAAGAAAAGCGGCTGTTCATAGCCACTAAGGTGATGTGGGGGCTTCCTAGCGAGTCATGGGCTACAGCTTAACACGCTCAGGCAACGGCAGCTCCCTTGAGTTTGATTACCCACGCTTATGACTGCGCAGGCCAGAGCGCCAGTCCTGAATCCTTTCTTTTTTATTCTTTTTCTTGTCTTTTTAAGTTTATTTATCTATTTTTTTCCATCAGAGACAGAGAGACAGCACCCCAGTAGGGTCTCGATGCTCTTCTCCACCCCCAGCTTCAGCCAGTCCCAGACTGGGGCACACACGTGCCTCGTGTACTCAGGAAGGCCTCTGGATGCAAATCCAGAACCGTCTCCTGTGGGTCAGCCTTGCAGAGCTGGAGGGCACTGGCCCAACAACCCACAGGGGCCCAACCCGCAGGGAAGCCAAGGCCCAGGGAGGACACGGCTACATCCCAGGTCCCAGCACTGTACCACTGCCCAGCCTGAGCCCTGTCTTCATGCTGAGTGGCAAGACCTCGGCCTGGACAAGGCCCTGCTGACCCTGAGAGCCAAGGTGCCCAATGCTGCTTGGGCCGTGAAGCCAGATTACACCGTAGAACATGGC
This sequence comes from Tupaia belangeri chinensis, assembly GCF_000334495.1. Taxonomy (NCBI): domain Eukaryota; kingdom Metazoa; phylum Chordata; class Mammalia; order Scandentia; family Tupaiidae; genus Tupaia; species Tupaia belangeri. The sequence continues at coordinate 2,022,330 of NW_006159886.1, read as the reverse complement.
TGCCGGGACCCATTTCTGGAGCCAGACCACCTCGGTCTCATTGAGCTCAGCAGCAGGGTGCTCAGTTTTTCCTTCTGTAGAAGGGATGTCGTCAGGCTTAAATGGTCCCAGGTGGGGCCCGATAAGTGGCGTGCATACAGTAAGCATTAGCCCCGTGAAAATGAGGATGGCCTCACAGGTGTGTGACTCAGAAGTCCCACAGAGCCCCATTCAGAAGGACCTTGCCAGGCTTGGGGCTCTGCTTCACGATCTTGAAGTTCTTGATCATTTTCTCTGTGAGCGTGTGTCCTGTACGTAGCATATGAGAGAACAGAGCACACACATGAGCAGAGGCATGTGCCCTGCACAGTAGGACGTCAGAGAGCACTGGGGGCCCTGAGGGGCGACCACAGCACATGAGCAGAGGCATGCACCCCACACAGTAGGCTGTCAGAGAGCACCGGGGACCCTGAGGGTCTTCCAGAGCAGGTGAGCAGAGGCATGCGCCCTGCACAGTAGGTCATCAGAGAGCACCGGGGGCCCTGAGGGGCTTCCAGAGCACACGAGCAGAGGCATGTGCCCTGCACAGTAGGCTGTCAGAGAGCACCAGGGGCCCGGGAGGGACCAGAGCTGGCCGGGAGTGAGGCCTGGGTTACTGGTGGTGATGGTGGCAGCAGTGGGCAACCCTGGGAATCCTAGGAGGGGCTCTCAGAGGGGCCAGAACCTAGACAGTGGTTGGAGGCAGCTGGCTGGCCCTTCCATTCCCTAGGCCACGCCCAGTGGCACCTGCGTAAATATTAGCTCTTCAGCCTCAATACCAGGATAAGAACTGCTGGGGTCCAGCAGCGAACTTCGTTAGGCCTTAGTACAGACAGAGGTACACAGGGACACGGTAATAAAGCATGTTAGGGGTTGTTCCAACAAGCGGAGAGCCTCTGGTTCCCAAAAATTATTCTAGCATTGTAAAAACAAATACCCAAAGGCTTAGATATCAAACTTAAATGTAAAGATGGTTGCATTTGACTGAAAAGGACACTATTTTCATATCGAGCTCTGATGAAACAATGATTAATGTGGGAATCAATTTTAAAATCAAGTTTCTCTCAATTTGAGATACAGTGCTACACACTTAAACTGACCATTGCACTGTGCGTGAAGAGCGAAGCCTCTGTTGTTTGTGTGTGTGTCACCTCCATGGTTTGTATGGGGTTAAATCTTTTTAGAAAAATTGTTCTGCAAGAATCATCAGCTCTAAATGTGCTAAAATTTGAATTTCAAAAGTATTTATCCCGGGCTGGCAGGTGGCGTGGTGGTTAAAGTGCTGGACTCCCACATGGCCAACCATGGTTCAAGTACTGGATCTGGAGACTTGCTTTCTTTCTCTCTGTCTCCGTCTCTCTCTCTCTCATCAAACTGAAGAATCATAAATAAATAAGTGAAATGAAATAAATTACTATGTAAAACATTATTCATCCAAAATGTATCCCAGTGTTATCCCTGTCTAGAAGATACTCTTAACGGCTCCAGTAACAGTGACGTCAGCAGAAGGGTCCCTCTCAGAATGAAAGATGACGCAGACCAACTCATGACCTCGCATGTACCGAGAGCAGCCGATGTCACTGTCAGCGCTATTTGCTTGAAAAGGAAGTTGCTGGAAGTGGAGGTTTTCACGGCCTAGTTAGACTTCGATGGCCTAGTGAATTTGCAGAGAAGTCTCACAGTCGAGCTGTCACGGTAACCGTGCCTTGCGGCCCCACGTTGTGGCACCAGCACTGTCCGGACAGCCGTCAGTTTCTGTTACTCCGCATCACTATGGCCCTCCTACAGTGTGTAAGACATTCGTAAAGAAAAAGCCTCCTGTCTCCTCCCTGTGACCATACTTCCTCCCTCTTTTTGAATAAGTCCCACGTTTCTATTTTGCACTGGGCCCTAAATGATGCAGCAGTGCGATGATTGTGCAGACGTGAGGCCCTGAGGAAGCTGGGAAGAGCTGTCCGTGATATTTCCTAACATAAAATGGCTTTTACTGAGAATCTACCAATGTGACACCAAGGACGTGGAAGTCCTGGCTTTGAATCCAAAGGTCCTAGGTGAGAACCCCACCCTCACCACTGTGTGTCCTCGGGGGAGTCACAGCCCCCCTTTCCTGACGTCAAGTAGGGACACCTTGAGGTCCTGACACCTCCCACCCCAATCCTCCCTATTCAAGTCTGCTCTAAGCAACAGCAGCGCAGGACTTCCAGCACATTCCTGGAAGCCTGTTAGAAATGCAGGCTCTTGGGACTAGCAGGTGGTGTAGTGGGTAAAGTGCTGGACTCCCATGTGGCTGACCATGGTTCAAGTCCTGGACCCAGCTTGAAACTCACGCTGGGTGTGTGTGTGTGTGCCTTCAAGCCCAAAATCCCAAGAGGAGAATGGAGAAGGGATTCTGGCATGGCCATCCTCCTTGCAGGGGGTGGGGTGTGAACGTGGTTGAATTTCAACTCATTGTAGGGAATGCAGTTAGGAAAAATAATGACCAGGAAACATACACACACACACACACACACACACACACACACACAGAGGCACACATAGAATGAGGCTGTGTTAGTCAACCTTCCCAGGGAGAAAAATGGAATAGACAAAGATGGACAAAAGGAGCTTTTTGGTATCACTTTAAAGGGAAGATACAGGCTGCACAGGCGTGTGTGTGTGTGTGTGTGTGTGGTATGGTTGTGTGTGTGTGTGTGTGCATACTGAAAGGAGGGGAGAAGGAACAGCACAGTTTGCATGGGAGACGAGAGGACTTCCTTGGATCCTACCCATCATATCTAGCTGCCAAAAAGGTGTTCCATTATTGGTCCTGCACAAGCTGGATGGCCAGAATGCACACGGATTTTGTTTGAGTAACGTCTTGGGCAACAGCAAGCCCTTTAGCAGAGCCCCTGTCCTGGCATGGCAGGCAGGAGGGGCTACTATTTCTGAGCTCGGGTGAAAGTGGAGTGGAGGAAGCAATGGTGTTGCTAGTTGTTCCATCATGGGCTGGGTTTACAGAGATATGAATGCCCTGGCTACAGTCGATCAGCATCATAAAGACAGAGAGAAAAAGCAGCCCATTAGGCAGGGTCAGGGGATGCTGAGGAGCAGGTGGACGAAGTCATGCACAGGACTGCTTTGCTCATTGAATTTCACTGGAGAAATTGTGGAGATCTAGAGGGGGCTTCTCCTAACGTGGATGACCTTTGGAGAGGCTATGGGTTTGAGACCAGATTCTGGCACCCTCACACTAGGAGCTGGCTCCCTCTGAAACTCAGTTTGCTCATCTGCAGAATGGAACAATGCCATTGGCCCTGGGTTTAGGGTACAATTGCAAAGAAGAAAGTCTAGCACTGTGCTTGGTTCATAACCATTAGTGATGGCTGTGTCTGAGTTTTCTTTGTACTTGCCAGTGGGTTGGAGATTTCAGCAGAGGCCCACAGCCAAAGACTCCATTGAAGGTGACTCTGTTGCTCTTGCTCTCTGGAAATAAATAAACTTTAAAAAATACTATCTGTTAGAGCCAGCAGGTGGTATAAGTGGTTAAGGTGGCTGGATTCCCACAGGGCTAACTGCGATTTGAATCCTGAACCTGGTGGCTTGAAAATCACCCTGGGTGTGTGTAATATGCATGCTCAAAATCTCAGGAGGAGAATGGAGAAGGGTTTGCAGCATGGCCATCTCCCCGGGGGGGGGATTTCTTACTTTCTGTCTGTCTCTCCGGTGAGCGCATACACCCTCTAGCAAAAATCTCTTAAAAAAGAAAAAATGCAGACACTTGAACTTGCCACAGACCTATGGAGACTGATTCTGCATTATTTCTAAAAATATTAAAAAATCATATTTTTAAATGATGTGTAGGTCTGCGAGCGTCTAAGAAGCGAGGCCCCAGACAAATTGCTTCAGATGAGCTTGTCCAGGTCCTGCGACCTGTCATTAGTTCCAACTTGCTTCCCAGAGTGCACCCACTAGAGGGCAGCAGCGCCAAGCGATTCGTGACCTGCTGTGTAGAGCAGGAGCTTGGAAAAAGGAAAAATGTCAGAAGCAGGACCAGGAGTTACCTGAGTCACGTGGTCGGCCGACCCTCGCCCAATCCTCGCCAAGTACAGGAGCTTTCTGCCAACCGGAAGTGCATTTGTAAAGGACATGGCCATCCGAGGTCAGAGAATTGATTTCCACGTTGAAAACGCCCCAGTGGGTCTGGGGATGTGGGAGCCCAGGACCGGAGCGCTGGGGTCTGCCCTGCTCCTGCTGCCACCAGGTGGCCTTGGTCAAGTCACTTGTGTCTAGGCCCAAATCCCGCCACAAAGTGCAGGCAGCTGGACTGTGAGGTCAGGTTTGGAGGGTGTGGCTCTTCCTGTGTATCGGTCTGTCCTGTATCCCAAAACCTACCACAGAACCACGCTCCAAGCTCCTATTACTGCAGGCCGTAGATGTCTTCCGCTTCCTGTTACTCCAGGCCCTGGGAGTCTAGGGGCTGGGCCCTGGGATTGGGCGTCCTAGCGGGCCTGGAACATTAAGGTGCCCAGGGCTCTAAGGGCAACGGCACATTCACCACAGTGCCAAGTGTGTTTTGTTTTGTTTTGTTTTGTTTTGAGAGTTTTTTTGCTACAGGGAGTGTGCACTCACCAGAGACACAAAGAGACAGAGAAAAAGCAAGAAATCACCCCCCAGGGGCGATGGCCACACCGCAATCCCTTCTCCTCCATTCTCCTCTTGGGATCTTGGGCACACATGCACACGTGCCCGGCATGAGTTTAAGCCACTGGGTCCAGGACTCGAACCGCAGCTGACTACATGGGAGTCCAGCGACATAGCCATTACGTTAACTGCTGGTCCCCCAAGTGCGTTTTGAGAACGGATAATTTTTTTTTGGAAGGCACAGTCCAGCCATCCATGAACAAGGAAACCGAGGCCCAGAGACAACGCGGCTCCATCCCAGGTCCCTGGAGGAGTCAGTGGGGGAGCTGAGACTAGAGCCCAAGCATTCCAGAGCCCAGGGCAGCAACCTGATGTGGAAGGCTTCTGTCCAAGGGCTCTGGGGCCCTGGAGTCGGCCGGCTCCTCGTTGCCGGGGTCTCTGGGAGTTAGCACTGACTGACATTCCCACAGGGACCTGGTGCCGAGATTGGCCATCGGAACAGGCCTGCGGGGCAGCCTATGGTCCTGATGTTCTTGGGTTTCTGCTCAGATAACGAGAGCATGGATCCTCGTCCAACCCTCCACGTGGCTCCAGAGGCGCCAGTTGGAGACCCTCAAGCCCACTGGCCAGAGTGGTGGGCTGTGTCCTCCCAGAGCAGGCCATAGCCTGCTCCAAGCCCCAAAGCCCCAGTGGCCCCTCAGTGGCTGGGCCATGAAGCAGGGGTAGCCACGTCCTCTGGGTCCTCCATGAGCTGAAGGCAGTCATGTCTTTTAGACTCGGGACCAGCCTCCCGATAACACGTCCCCTGCTTTCCTGCCAAGCACACCCTACGCTCAAGCCTGCCTGTCTTCACCTCTCTTTGTAAAGGCCCGCCTCCCCAGGTGCCAGGCATTGCTCTGGGTGCTGGGGAGGCAGCAAGGAGCAGACAACACCCTGCAGGCTTCAGACCCGTGGCCCAGCGGGAGCGAGCACAGCACACATAGCCAGTGAGCGTGTGGTGCTCAGCGGGGAAGGACGGCAGGACAGGGGAGAGGGCTCTGTGTCCCCATGGGGTGGTTGGGGAAGGCCTCACAGAGAACACGGCCATGAATCCATGAAGCCACGAAGCCACGAAGTGTGGCAGCGGCCGAGTGAGTGTCGGGAACGGCATCCAGGCCGAGGGTGCAAAGGCCCTGAGGGAGGAGTGGGCTCAGCATGTTCCAGGACTGCAAGGTCAGCAGGAGGCTGGTGTCCAAGACCAAAGGAGAGGGGGACAGGGCAAAAGGGTGACAGCAACAGGCCACAGGGCCTTGGGGCCATTGGGAGGATTCGCTCTTACACTGGGAAGGACAAAAGTCTCTAGAAGGGTTTGTCAAAATGGTGACAAGAGGGACCAGACAGGTGGCATAGTGGTTAAAGCTCCAGATTCCCATATGGCTGACCACAGCTCAAGTCCTGGACTTGGCGGCTTGAGACTCACACCAGGCGCATGTGCATTTGTGCCCAAAACCCAAGAGGAGAATGGAGGAGAAGAGATTGTGGCATGGCCACCCTCGCTGGGGGGTGATCTCCTGCTTTCTTTCTCTCTGTCTCTCTCTGTCTCTCTAGTAAGCATACATGCCCTATAGCAAAAATCTCTCTCTCAAAAAAAAAAAAAAAAAAAAAGGAAAAGGTGACAAGACCTGACATTTTGGCTGCTGTGGTGAGCCTAAACAGAGGACGGGGTGGAAATAGGGAGACCCCGGGAGGTAAGTGTGCTTACCCCCTCCAGTCCTTTTTTTTCTTTTAAGCATGCGTGTGCTTGCCAGAGAGACAGAGGCAAAAGGGAGAAATCACCCCCCAGGGTGGGTGACCACTCCACAATCGCTTCTCCTCCATTCTCCTCTTGGGATTGCAGGCATGCACACACATGCACCCAGTGTGAGTTTTAAGCTGCTGGGTCCAAGACTCGAACCATAGTTGGCCCTGTAGGAGTCCAAAGACGTAACCATTATGCAATCTGCTGGTCCCACTCTCCTCCAATCCTCTGGGGCTGCCTGTCTGTCTGTTTGACCTCCCTCCCTATAATCTGTGGCCCAAGGACAACTGGGTGCTCATGAAAGCCAAGCCCAAAAGCAGGACCCTGGTCAGCCTAGCTAGCTGCTCCTCTCTGCACCCCTGGGGAGAAAGGCCCGCTCTGCCTTAAATTCCCATTTTCTTTGAAAGCGCTCTCTCCGTAGCCTCCTACAGAACTGCTTACCTGTGAGATCCCTTTCTGCTCCTCAACTGGCACCGAGCCGTTGGAAGGGGGCCTGGCTGTCTGCCCTGGTGTGGAGCGCAAGGCCTTACCACGGGATGGGCTCGTGCTGTGTGCGTGTAAAGGCCCCGAGGCACCCTCAGAGCCTCTGGCAACCTCACCCAGACCGAGGGGGTCGGGATCTGGGTGCTGGAGAGCAGGGAAGGGTGGGGCTTGAGCGTCCATGTTTCGGTTTTGGTTTTGGTTTGTGCCGTAGCGAGATGCACTCACCAGAGAGGCGGACAGAGAGGGAAAGTGAGCAGTCACCCCCGGAAAAGCCGCACCAAATCCCTCCTTCATTCTCTTCTCAGGATTTGGGCGTGCACACACACACCCCTGGCACAATTTTCAAGTCGTGTGTCTAGGACTCCAACCATGGTCGATCATGTGGGAGTTCAGAGCCTTAACTACCACACTGCCTCCTGGCCCAAACATCCGTGTTTTCAAAAGTTCTCCAGGGGAGACCAGCAGATGGCATAATGGTTACATCGCTGGACTCCCACATGGCTGACTGCAGTTCAAGTCCCAGACCCGGAAGCCTGAATCTTACTCTGGGCATGTATACATGCACGCCCAAAATCCTAAGAGGAGATTGGAGAAGGGATTGTGGCCATCCCCCCTGGGGGGTGACTCCTCATTTTCTGTCTCTCTATCTCTGTCTCTCCAGTGAGCACATGTGCCCTATAGCAAAAAATATCTCTAAAAAAAAATTCTCCAAGGACTCTGCCACCCAGTGCTCAAGCAGCCTGGGTTCGCCCCACCCACTGGGAGACATGGGCCTGGTCTCAGCAGGCCTCCTCTTGTGAGTGCACCCACAGGCTCCAGGAGTAACTTGGAACTCACAGCACGCCAGTCCATGCAGGACCTGATCTTCTTTACTAGGTCCTATCTCCTTAGCTTACTCCCACCTCCTCAAGAGCTGAGTTTGGTAGAGGAGCCAGACTGAAGTCACCCACAGCTGCCTTGATCTGGGGGACACAGCTCCCCAGCTGGGGCACACCTGGGAACGAAGGGTGACATTTCCTCTTCCAACACTACAGAATCTACTCCAATAAAGGGGGAAGAGCACGCTGCATCAGATGACCAGAAACCAGCACAGATCTCAAAGAAACACGAGAAAGCAAGGTGGTGACTCTCCCCAGGTGAGCACAACAGCCCCTCACCAACAGTGGGCAGCGCAGAGGGGTACGCAGAATGTCAGCGTTTCAAATATTCATAGTGACAAAGCTCAGGGAGATGCAAAAGAAAGCGATCCATTCCAGGAAATGAGAAAATCATTTCAGATCATGGAAGAGAAATTTCATAAAGAAATGGACACCCTAAAAGAGAATCAAACAGAACTTCTGAAAATAAAGAATATAAGAAATTTAAGTCACCCTAGAAAGCATTAGCAGCAGATTGGACCATGCAGAAGAAAGAATTTCTGGCCTTGAAGACAAAGTCTCCAACATAGACCAAACCACCAAAAAGAATGGAAAAAAATAAAAATGAAGACAACACACAGGAAATTCTAGGACACCATGAAATGAGCAAATATCCATATAATGAGTATTCCAGAAGGTGAAGAATCTGCTAAAGGTACAGAAAACCTCTTTCATGAAATTGTATCTGAAACATTTCCAAATATAGAGAAACATGGAGAAATTCAGACCCAAGAAATAAAAAAGACCCCAAATAGAGTCAACACAGAAAGATCCTCCCCCTGCCCCAGCTCATCCAGATTGATAAAAGCCAAAGACAAAGACAGTATTCTAAAAAGGCAGGGGAGAAACGTCAAGTGACTTATAGAGATGATCCCATTGGGCTACCGTCAGAACTCTCAACTGTAACAGTCCAGGCAAGGGAACGCTGGGAAGATGTATTCAAAATATTAAAAAAAAAAACAAAAACAAAAACAATTTCAACCAAGAATACTAGAGCCAGCAAGATTATCCATTGGGGAAGAACAAATAAAAGTATTCTCCGATAAAATAAAAGTTCTCTAAGATACTTTTATGTGTGGCTAATGGTGAGATCCACTTAACAGAACTGCTTGGGGCTGTGGGTTCATTTGTCCCCCACATCAGCCCAAGCAGGGAACAGCCAGTCCTACATGCAAACCCTACACCCGATAGGAGGATGTGGCCACTTACTCTTCTCCATACCTGGTTTCCACATCCACAGCCCCAAAGGTCCAGCAGGCCTCAGAGGCTGTGGCTGGCCCCCTAATGCTCTGAATTGAGCTGAGAGGCACGCACCCTCTTTAGGGGACCATCAGGCAGAGGAGGGCACACTTAGTGTCTTTAGAAGGGTTTGGGACCAGCAGTTGACATAATGGCTATGTTGCTGGACTCTGATGTAGTCGATCGTGGTTTGAGTCCCGGACCTGGTGGCTTAAACTCATGCTGGGCGCGTGTGCGTGAATGCCCAGGATCCCGAGAGAAGAATGGAGGAGAAGGGATAGTGGCAAGGCCATCTCCCCTGGGGGGTGATTTCTCACTTTCTGTCTCTCTGTCTCTCTCTGTCTTTCTGGCGAGCACATGCGCCCTATAGCAAAAACCTCTCCAAAAAACAAAAAAAAAAGGATTCAAGAGATGTGAAGCCTTGGGAACCAGCAGTTAGCATAATGGCTGTGTCACTGGACTCCCATGTAGTCGACCGCGGTTCACATCCCGGCTTGAAACTCACGCCAGGCGCGTGTGCATGCGTGCCCAAGATCCCGAGAGGAGAATGGAGGAGAAGGGATTGTGGTGTGACCATCCCCCCTGGGGAGTGATTTCTCGCTTTCTGTCTCTCTGTCTCTCTCTGTCTGGCGAGCGCACACACCCTATAGCGAAAACCTCTCAAAAAAAAAAAAAGAGATGTGAAGCCTTACAACAAGTGAGAGTGCATGCCTCAGACAACAGGGCTGTGCGAGTCCCTCCAGACACCTTCTGTTAAGGTGCTGGACTCCCACATGTCCAACCATGGTTTGAGTCCTGGACCAGGAAGCTTGACGATCACACCAGGTGCGTGTGTATGGATGAGAGGAGAATGGGGGAGAAGGGATTATAGTGTGGCCATTCCCCCCGAGAGGTGATGTGGCAGTTTTCCTCTCTCAGTCTCTGTCTCTCTGTCTCTCTCTGGCCAGCGCACACACCCTATGGCAAAAAAAATTTAAATTAAATTAAATTTTTAAAAAAGCCTGCATTGCAATCCCATCCCTAGGCCGTGTGCTTACACTGAGGTTTGAGGATGGCCAGGGTGGGGGACTCAGGAGGCTCCTGACTGGGGGCTCAGCAGGCCTGGTGAGAAGCCAGCAAAGGCAGCATCTTTCTGGGCCCCTTTCGGTCGTTGGTTGTAACTCTCTGAGCTTATTTTTAGGTGTTTAGTGACTCAAATAATGTCCTAGCCTGCTCAGCACAGCCCCTCCATGAGCGTAGGAGTCCGGTCCGGCCTGCGGAGGGGAGGTCCCTGCAGGTGTGATTGGAAAGAGAAGTTACTTTGGTAAAGGCTCCTCACTGGGGCTGGCTGTCGTGCACCCCTGCACCTGGGCTAAGTACCTCACAGCTCACAGGGACACTCCTCCACTTCATGACGAGTGACATCCAGACAAACCCTTGGTGAAATCGAAAAAGCCTAAGTCGAACCACCATGAACTGGGGACTGTCCGTGTGCTCCCCAGAGCAGGTACTGCTCCCTCGTTACAGATGGGGAAACTGAGGCTGGGGGATGGGAGGCACTTGCCCGAGGCGAGGCGGCCAGGCCGGCACTGAGTTCACGTCTGTCTGTGCATGGTAGGACGGGGTTCGCTGAGGTGGCACACAAGCCCTGGACTTCAAGCCTGGCCCGTGGAGTCAGCGGCTCTCCTGCTCCTGGCTGCTCCTGGCTGCTGGGCAGCCCTCCTCCCCAGGGATGCCGTGACCCAGTGTCTCCCAGCCCACGGCTTTGCCCTCCTAGGGCCTCCAGGCCTCCTTTCTGGCTGGAAGCTGGCAGACAGAGACGTGTATAGAAAAGGCACCTGACGTGTGAAGCCCACAGCCCCAGGGAACAGTGCATCTTTTCTCACACGTTCCAGTAGTGAGAACCAGTCACAGGATTGTGGGGAGCCGGCGACGCTAGGAGGCGTGGTCCTGGCTGAGCAACCGTGCCGTGGACCGTAAGCACGTGTTTCCGAGGACAGGTCAGCGTTCCTGCCACAGAGAGGCTCCGATACCCAGGCTCCCCCGGGGCCAGGCCCTGCTGGGAGAAGTGGTGCCTACACAGCCCCTGGTACCAGAACCGCACTCTCAGTTGTGTTATGAATAAATGGCACAGCCTCAATGTTAGAGAGGCTTTCTTGTTTGAGAGAGAGGTTTTCGCTGTAGGGCGTGTGCGCTCGCCAGACAGACAGAGAGAGACAGAGGGACAGAAGGTGAGAAATCACCCCCCAGGGGGGATGGCCATGCCGCAATCCCTTCTCCTCCATTCTCCTCTTGGTATCCTGGGCACGCACACACACGCGCCCGGCATGAATTTAAGCCACCGGGTCCAGGACTTGAACCATAGTCGACTACATGGGAGTCCAGGGACATAGCCATTACGCTAACTCCTGGTCCCTAGAGGCTCTTCAGTTCTGCTCAGAAAGCCCTTCCACAAAGTTCCTGGGAAGATAGTTGGCCATCGAGCTGGACACGGTTCGCTCTGTGAGGCAGCTGCTCATGGTCAGCATTTCTGACTCCTGCTAACCCCTGCCCCTGCTGACCTGGATGACCCTGGTCGAGTCACTGAAGGGCTTGTCCCCCCAGATTCGTGTCCACTTAGTACCTCTCTCTCTCTTGCCCATGGGAGATACAAATAAAGGGACTTAAAAATGCTTTTAACAAACAAACAACTCCAGGCCGACAGCCAGGCCATGGACCATGCCCCGGGTCATCTGAGGGTCACACTGTAAGGTGGCCTTAGAGCAGAGACATGGGTGAGTTCTGAGAAGGGCCGGGGCAAGGGCTGCAGGCAGGGGACACGGGGAGTGCCGAGGGGCAGGTACACTCTCTTCCCCACATGCCACTCCCTGCAGGCTGCAGGATGCTTCCTATAATTACGTCCCATAACGTCTTTCCGTGTGTGATAAATTCCTAATACTGATACTCTCTGCTTTCGATCACAGAGCTCAACCGTTCCTCAAGCCTCCCAATCTTAATTTTTATAACCACAAGTTTCCAGAAGCACTTCATAATTTGCACAGCATTTCTGAGGTTCAATTCAGCCACCCTTCCCTGGGTCCGAGGTAGGGGAGAAGGCAGACATGCAGACAGATCTGTTTCACTCCCAGCAAGGTCTAATTCCATCTGGCCGTGTAAGATAACTGCTGGCCAGGCTCCACAAAGAGGCATCTCTGAAGACGCACACAGCGGTGCACTGACACACACCAACCACTCTTCACTCTGCTACGGCCGCCAGACGGACCTGGGAGGCCATGGTCTAAAATCTGGCCGGCTGATACAGAGCTGGCTGTCAGGGTGTGGCCTCAGGCACAGAACTCCTGCCAGAAAGAAGGCAAGATGTGATCCCCTGGCTCTGTGGCCTTGAGCAAGTGTCTTAACCTTTCCGGGCCTCACCTACGAAACAGGGATGCCATCTGATTCTCACAAGAGGCCCATGGCAAAGGCTCAGTGCTGTGAGGGAGGGTCGGTCTGCTGGGCGTGAATCCTGCCTCTATCATGACCACCTGCATGACCCTGGTGGAGTCACTGAAGGGCGTGTTTCCCCAGATTTGTGCCCACTTAGTACGTTGGAATGTGAGGTTTCCCCAGCCATAAAATAAGGAGAATAACAGTGCACTCCTAAGGCTAGTTCTTCTGTAAGAACTTGCTCAAAGGGTACTTCGCCCCGACTCCCCACGGGCCCCCTGGCCTCCACAGCCCTTCATGTCTGTGCCTCCTAGGCCCTCGCCACGCTGACCCTTACTCTGACAGCCACTGTGGGGCTGCCCTCACGCCTGTGTGCCAGGCCCCAGCCACTCTCTAGGGGCAGATGCAATGCCACCCCCCTTTGCTAAGGGATAAAGGGCTGATGTGCTCCAAGGATGGCAGCTTCGAGACCCTTCCTTAGGGCCGGACAAAAACAAGCAGACCTGAGAACCGCCATGAGTACTTTATGTTCTCCAGGAAAAACTAAGTCCCACCAACCCATGAAGCATTTCTCAGCTCACGACAGTAACAGCCCCGAAGGGACTGCCAGGATAATTCCTGTACCGACTCCCTTCTTTCTCTTCCAGAAACTCTGGCATTTCACAAAGCAAGTTGTACCCCGCGTCTGACAGCTTCATTGTATTGAACACTTCAGGAAAACAATCATCTGCGATCGCAGTAAACTTTCTGGGTAATGTCTATTTCTGAAGAGTGTCAGGAACAATACCTCCTCTGCTAACCTGTCCAAATTACTCCCACGGATGTCAGAAGTGCTCCCCCCGCCTGCTTTCTCTGCCAGTTTCCATGTCAACAAGTGTCTGTGTTCTCCTGACGGCTGCTGCTCGGCCAGGCAGGTGTCCGGGCAGTTTTCAGGAGGGTTTTGAATTGGGTAATTTTCAGCTCTTCTTGACATTTCCTAAGTGCCTTGGTGCGGAAGATTTTGTTCTATTGTTTCCCATTAAGTGAACAAGACGTTCCCTCTCCCACCAGCTCTGGGTTTGGAAGGATGACAGGAGGGACTGGGGCCGAGAGCACTTCACTTCAGAAGTGAGGGAGAGGCCCTGCAGATCCCCACCCTCTAGGGGACGGGAGGAAGTTGGGGCAACCCAAGCCCTGGGGCTGTTTAAGAGGCCATTAGAGTCTCTGGTACCCAGGAGGTGAGCTTGCTGGGTTTCAGACATGGGCTATGTGGGTGGCATGGCATTGTAGCAGGGGGTAGGGACAACTGGACACAGAAATGTCCCAGAGTACCTTTTGGGCACATCCTCGAACCTCTCATCACCCCTGAATCCTGGTCGGTAACCCATGGCTGTTCTCCACCTTCCAGCATTGTCGTGTGGCTCTGAGTCACAGCATTCAAGAAGCGTTTGGGAGGGGTGGTAACAATCCCTGGCTGGGTTGGGGGGACCAGTCTCCTGCTGTCCCACTGTGCGCTCGTGCTGTGCTGGGCACTTCCACTGGGTTGGCTCCGGATGTTCCCAACAGTCCCAGGAGGTCGGTGCTCACAGAAGTCCAGCGAATTGCACAAAGCCGGATGGTGCGGCCTGCTGAAGACCTCCCTCCGTGCTCAGCCCCTCTTGAAAGCGTCACAATGCCCCTCAGTAGGTGAGTGAATAAAAAGCTGTGGTACATCCAGACAACGGAACAGCATGCAGCACCGAAGAGAAGCAAGCTACAAACCATGAAATGGTGAGGAAGCTTAACTGCACACCGTTACGTGAACGAAGTCAACCTGAAAAGGCCGCGTGCTGTCTGATTCAACCTCTAGGAAATTCTGGGAGAGGCAAAAGATCAGGTTTGGGGGAGGATGGAACAAACAGGCAGACCACGGGCTCTTCAGGGCACTGAGACCACTCTGTGTGAAGCTGACGCAGTCCGACCCCATAGATGCCCAGCTCCGACATCGGTTCTCCTGTGAGATGCGGGCTCTGAGTACGCCGCCTGGTGCAGCTTCTTCATGGTAATGAGTGTGCTGTCCTGGTCCGGGCTGCAGAGGGGCTGCCTGAGGAGGGGTAGAGGGGTATGGGAACTCTCCGTACTTCTGCTCAATTTTGTTGTGAACCTAAAATTGCTCTAAGAAATAAAGTCTTGGGACCTGCAGTTGGCATAATGGCTATGTCGCTGGACTCCCACGTAGTTGACCACGGTTCACGTCCCGGACCCGGTGGCTTAAAACTCACGCCAGGTACGTGTGCGTGCGTGCCCAAGATCCCAAGAGGAGAATGGAGGAGAAGGGATTGCAATGTGGCCATCTCCGCTGGGGGGTGATTTCTCGCTTTCTGTCTCTCTGTCTCTCTCTGTCTTTCTGGCGAGCGCACGCGCCCTATAGCGAAAACCTCTCAAAAAAAAAAATATATATATATAAAGTCTCTTTAAAATGTGGAGGCAGACACAGGGGCCCAGGGGTAAAATGTAAAGTGGTAAAACCTCTATGAGGCAGTCCCATGTGGGAGAGTTCCTGGCTCACATCTGAAGACCTCCCTGAGTACGCAGACCTGCGTGTGCCAATGATCCAGGCCTGGCTGAAGCAGGTGGATCATGGCATCGAGACCCGTAGGATGTGCCAGGTGTCTCTCTGTCTCTCGCTCACGGAAGAAACAAACTAAAACAACAGGGGGGAGGTAAAGCCAGCACCTCCTTCAAGGAGCCTTCCCTGACTGCTGCCACCTGCCATTTCTCCCTCTGCTGGAAATCTGGGGGCTGGCATCACTTCTCCCTTGGGCTAACCCCTCCTTGGGCTCCCAGGTACCTGGTGTTTCCAACTTCTGGGCCCCAGGATCCCGTAAACCCCTGCAGAGTAGGGACAAGGTATGACCTTATGTCCTTCCGTCTCCTGCCGCGGGGCCCAGAGACCTGAGCGGGAGCGTAGCAGGTATTTAATGACACCTTCATGGCCATGCTGCCTTCTGCCATTTACAAGACGGACGTGGACCACATGATACGTGCTCATGGCTGGGCGTGTCAACACGCTCGGCAAGGGATGCCACTGTGCCACTGCATCGCCGTGGTGACCTCAGTCCAGAGTTTCAGCCTGCTAGGTTGAGGGGATAGGGACGTGTGCAGGCATGTTGGCCACACAGGGGACTCCTAGGACCACGTGCATGTGCACCCCCAGGACTCAGGCTTCCTGGGGGACTCTGATACGCAGGGACTTTGGAGGCCCGTGACTGC
>NW_006159886.1:2006080-2006609 GCF_000334495.1 Tupaia belangeri chinensis | reverse complement strand
AGCGGTTCACAGTGTGATGGGCCCCTGGTCCAATGGCCTTGGCGTCCTTCAGTCTCCTGGGTCCAAGTTAAAAATGCAGAATCTCAGAACCTACCTCAGACCTCCTGAGTCAGACTGCACTTGACAAGCGGCATGTGGGGGTTACACACACTTTGAGGTTGGAGAATTCTGTCTAGCGGTTCTCACCCAGGCTGCCTGCACACGAACGACGAACGATGGCTTCCCACAACTCGAGTCCTCTGACTTCTTCTCGCCTAATTAGTGTGTTCCATGGGGAAGAAGGCGGTTCTGGGGACTTGTCCTGGCTGTGCCAGCTAGACCTGAAGTCTGGGTTCTGTGGGAGTCCTGGAGAGATGAGGGAGTGGGGGCAGCAGAGGAGCCGCAGGGTGCGGCTGTGACGGGGCCATGCAGGCAACACAAGCTGGTAAGGATGCTGCCTCCCATTCTAAGGCAAGGCCTGGACTGGGAAGAAACTGAGGCAAGGCCCGGTTTACGAGCTCTCCCTTGTGTCCTTGAACTGGCCGGTATT
>NW_006159886.1:1997823-2005410 GCF_000334495.1 Tupaia belangeri chinensis | reverse complement strand
AAGAAGAAGATACAGCAGACAAATGGACTTCCTCATCCTGAGAACTGTGATTGACTTTACCTGAGCTAACAAGACAAACAGCATGTTTTATAATTATTGCTTCCATGCTTTGTATACCCTGTTCCTTAGAGTAAATCTTTTACTGCCCCTCACCCATTTACTTGCATGTATCACATTTTCAATAAAAAGGCACAATGATTCCTAGCAGGTGTCACTCCTCAGAGAGCGATCTTTGAGGTGTGTCCGGCATAGGACGTGCATGAAAGCATCGAGGCCTCTGTCTTCTATTCACCTTCGCAGCCTCCGTCGAGATAACCCACCCACGCCGAGGCTGGACCCCGGCAGGGACTTAGCAGGTCTGCAGCTCACTTCAGTCATTCTCCTGCGTGAGCCAGAGCACTCCCCAGCCTCCCCACTCTGCTGTCCCACCTGGCCTTGGCCCTCCTAAGGTAGGACTCTCTTGGTAGTTAATCTCTCAGCCCCATGCCACACCCGAGGTGGTCGCCCGCTGTATCTGAGCAGGCGGAGGTGCCTCAGGGTCATGTGTCCCACAGCTGCTTGGTGCAGAGCCTCTGGGCCTCCAAATCCCCCTCTGTCCCTCCAAATCCCCCTCTGTCCCTGTCCCCCACACACCTGCCACATCCCCTCCCCAGTCAGCAGCTCCTCCCTCTTCTCCAACTTTCTCCTTATAAACCTGAGCTCGCTGCCCACTCTGCAGTCTCCTTTGAATCGCAGCATAAGTGGCCAGAGTTCTGACTCTCCCTGTGCCGGTCACACGGCTCTGTGTCACCAGTGCTGGGGCCCCTCCGGGGGCTCACACCTGCCAACACCTCCACACTGCCCCCGACGCACACGTGCTGCATTGTCACCGGGAGCTCTGAGCCCTCCTGTGTGTCTGAGTCGTGATTTACTCATCTCCGAAGGCAGAGAATGAATGCCACTTACCAGCCCTGACAATGAGTCACCAAATACACGGGGACATTTCATCTGGGAAGAACAGGTGTCTAGAATGTGAAGGCAACTTTGAGGCAGAAGAAGAATAAACGCCCTGCACAGAGAAGCACTGATCCGAAACCTCCTGTCCCCCGGTCATACTAAGTCCTGAGCAGGCCAAGGGAGGTCCCACCCCAGGCCTCACCTCTGAAACGGCTGCCTGCTGCCCTGGACGGGCGAGGAGGGGCCTCGAAAGCACCCAGCGTGGGGCCTGCCACAGCGTCTGGAGTCCCAGGGCTATGTCACCAGAGCCAAGGGACCCAGCTCAGTAGCATAAAACAGCAGAAATGTATTCTGTCACAGTCCGGAGGCCAGAAGTCTGAAATCAGGCTCACTGGGCCAAAATCACAGACTCTGTTCCTTACCCCTTCCGGCTTCCAGTGACGCGAGCATTCTTTGGCGCGTGGCCACATCATTCCATTCTTCAAGGCCAGCATCTCAACTCTCTCTCTGCCTCTCTCCATAAAGACGTTTGTAGTCAGGGTTAGCTGCCATCATACCACCCAGGATAACTGCCTCATCCCCAGGTCCTGAACTTGATCACATCTGCAAAAACCCTTTTTCCAAATAAGGTCTGGGGGCCATGATCTGGCTTAGTGCATCTGTGTGCTGCCAGAGACCCCCCACCTCCCTGCCCTGCGGAAGAGTCCACATGCAGCCTGCGTCTTGGCTGTCTTTTGCAGCCTTGGCATTGAGCTCACTGGCTGGAACGAGGGCGGGGTCAGGAAGTGCTGAGTAAATGAAGGAGGCTTCCACTAGGAGAAGCCGCCGGAGTTGGGCAAGACAATGAATGCAGAAGCTGACTTCACGGTGGGAAGGAATCAGAGGGCTGGAGTCGTGGGAGGATAGTCAGCTGTCATGTTAAAGAGTTAGGCAAGGAAGAGCTGGTGTCCCTGCACAGGGTGACTTACTTGTATGTCTGTCATCGCTACTCGGCAGCAAAGTGCAGGGCTCGTCTCAGTGAGAAGCATGGAATTAGCAACCAGCTCTCTCACAAGACCTGTTTTATCAGGGTCTCCTAGTATTTCTTCTCTTCCTTTTATTTTATTTTATTTTATTTTAATTTTATTTTATTTTGTTTTATTTTATTTATTTTATTTTCAGGGTTTTTGTTTTTACAGGGCGTGTGTGCTCGCCAGAGAGACAAAAAACAAGAAGTCACTTCCTAAGTGGGACAGTCACACTGCAATCCCTTCTCCTCCGTTCTCCTCTTGGGATTTGGGCATGCATGCACACTCGCCTTGTGTGAGTTTTAAGCCACCAGGTTCAGGACTTGAACCCCATAGACTATGTTAGAGTCTAGCATCTTAACCTTTATGTTATCTGCTGGTCCCTGGTTCTCCTAGTATTTCTAACAGTTACCATTTTAAGTATTTGACTGTTAAATTTGTGACACGTTAAGATTTATGATGATTGGGGGACAGCAGATGGGGTAATGGTTACGTTGCTGGATTCCCACATGGTCAAGTGCAGTTGGAGTCCTGGATCCAGTGGCTTTTAAAAACTGTTTGGGCGCTGGGTGTGGCTGGAAAATCATGCTGGGGCAGTGTGTGTGTGTGTGTGTGTGTGTGTGTGTGTGCACGCATGTGTGCCCAAAATCCCAGGAGGGAAATGGAGGAGAAAGGATTGTGGTGTGGCCATCCCCTCTGAGGGGTGATTTCTCACTTTCCTTCTCTCTGTCTCTCTGGTGAGCACACACACCCTTAAAAAGAAAGATTTATGATGATTAAATCTTTGCGTATTGTGCCTTTCACTGTTACATAATGCCCTTTTGTTCCTGTGAATGCCTTCTGCCTTCAGTTCTTCCTTATCTAATATCAATATGCCATTCTCATTTTCTTTCTTCAATTTCAATTTTTTTTTTTTTAGTGTTTTTTGCTATAGAGCACATGCGCTCGCCAGAAAGGCAGAGAGAGACAGAGAGGCAGAAAGTGAGAAATCACCCCCCAGGGGGGATGACCATGCCACAGTCCCTTCTCCTCCATCCTCCTCTTGGGATCTTGGGCACGCATGCACACATGCCCAGCGTGAGTTTAAGTCACCGGGTCTGGGACTTGAACCGTGGTCTACTACATGAGAGTCCAGCAACATAAGCCATTACACTAATTGCTGGTCCCTCAATTTCAGTTGTCAAATTGGCTCTTAGAACTTGTTTCCTTCAACATTTTTTATGTGTTTTTTTGTAAGTAGCACTTAACTGGATTTTAATTTTTACTCCAATCAACAGGCTTTTGGTGGAAAATTCAGCCCATTCACGTTTATTATTAAAGCTGAAAGCCATGGTCCTATTTATTTTGTCTCGTCTTATGTTTACTTCTACTAAACTGTTGTTATTGCTACTTCATTTTTTCCCCTCCTTACTGTTGCTTCCTTACTCATTCTCTCCACCACTTCCCTGGATGTCCACCCAGTAACTCAGACGTTCTGCCCTTTCTGTTTCATTTCAACACTCCCTGCTTCCCAATCCTGTGAGCCGTGAGTAAATCAACGCTTCCTTGCTAGCGTAGAAGAAGTGGTGACGATGTGCCTCCAGGAGGAGTCTCTTCCCCGCCCGCCACAAGTACCTGTATCCCAGCAGACCCTTCTACTTCCTCCCTTCCCTACGACCAGATGTGATCTTAGAACATCCTCACTTCTCCACAACCAGATAGATTCCTTTTTTTCATTGTAGGTTAATACACTTCCCCTCCAAGTCTGCAGTTTAGTGTTTCGAGAAGTCTTACTTAGCAGTTGCAGTACAAACTCACAGGCTCATTTAGATTAAACCATGTATTTTCCTTGGAAAATACAACCACTTCCTGTTCTGGGCCTCTGCTAGGTCGTGATATCTGCACTGTGATTGAGCTATCTGGGTGAGAAGGGAACTTCTGTGGGTGTTTCCCTCTGAAAGTGGCATGGCTGTGGCCTGCTCTCTGTCTCCTTACGTTAGCTATTTCCTTCCGTTAGTTCAGACAGATGAATCTAGCATAGCCGAGAGAAGGACCTGGATCACATAACGGAGGGTGTGGATGCTGTTCCAACATCCCCGGGAATCCGGTACCCCTTCGATTCTCCTTCCTTTCAATGGAAACTATTTTTCTGGAACTCTGCAAGACTTTCTCTTCATCCTTGGGGTCTAGATCTCACAGCGTCACTTCAGGAGCATTGTCGAGCATTTCTATAATCTGTTTCCCTCCAGCTCTTTCTGGAGCGCCTGTTCTTTGCATGCTGCACCTCCTGGAACTGTCTTTCCGGTTGCTCCTCCTTTCCTGACGCATTTCATGCATTTTTCCTCCATGGTGTAAGGTTTCTACTCCAAGTGATCTTCCTGTTTGCTAATTCGTCCTCACCTCAGCTGTCCTTTATTCTGAATCTACCTGTTACTGTTTCCTATGTTTAGCTTCGTGGAGTATGTGAAGGCCTCTTAAGCAGTCGTGTACGTTTTCATTGAATTTTCTCTCTTCCCTTAGACCAACCCAAGAAGAAATATGCAGTCTATCCTCTTCCATCTGCTTACAGGGTCTCCTCCTGGGGCCTATGATGTGCCATGGCCTCTCTGTGATGACTAGTCAGTGACCAGCCTGCCGTGGTCTCCTGGGCAGTGGACAACGTGCAGGTGGTGGATGGCTAGAATGTTTTTGTGGACAATAAAAAATGCATTGGAGCAGGCCTCGCTGCACTCAGCCTTGCAGGAATGAGTACGACCTCTGGTTCCCAAGGGCTCCTCGCAGTAGCCAATCAGGTCGGAGCCTAGCCCTCCAAGCCGACAAAGATGGGTGGACTGCAAATAAAATAAACTCATCTAATGAATTTTCAAGGAACCTCAAAGATCCCAACAGCTAAATGAGAAAAAATGCTTCTCATTGGTTACCATGGAAATGCAAATTATAATTTCAGAGCTCATTTTTCATTTTCTATATTGGGAAAGGGTTTTTAAAAAATGTAATTCCTGGGGGCCAGCAGGTGGAGTGGTGGTTGAGGACGCTGGACTCCCATATGGCTAACTGCGGTTCAAGTCTTAGGCCTGGCAGCTTGTTTTCTCACTTTCTCTCTTTCTCTCTCACTCTCTCTGTCCCTCACTGATCAAATTAAAAATAAATAAATAAATAAATTGTTAAATAAAATAATTATTTAAAAAATGTAATGCCCTGGATTTTGACCACCAAAGACCCTGTGCCCAAACTTCACTCCCCTGTCCCCCAGATCTAGCCAGGAGCCAGAGAATACAAGTGAATTCATGGAAATGTCAGATAGAGAATTTAAAATGTTCATAGTGACAAAGCTAACAGAGATGCAAGAGAAGAGAGACAATGAACTCCAGAAGATGCAGGAGAAAAGAGACACTGAGTTCCAGGAGGTGAGGAGGCTCTTGCATGATCTGAAAGAGGAGACACACATCATAAAAAAGAATCAAACAGAATTGTTAGAGATAAAGGCTATAATACAGGAAATCAAAATTTCCGTTGAAAATATCAAAAGCAGATTAGATAATGCAGAAGATTTAATCTCAGATGTAGAAGATAGAACCTCTGACTAGAAAAATTCACCAAAAGACTGAGAAAATAACCACCAAAAATAAGAATAACATATGAGTAATACTAGATACCATTTAACACCCAAACATCTGGATCATCGGTATCCCAGAAGGTGAACAAATTAATAAGGGCATTGATAATCTATTCCATGAAATCCTGAAAGAAAACTTTTCAAACCTAGAGAGGCACTCAACTATCCAAACCCAAGAAATATGAAAGGACCCCACATAGAATCAACCCAAGAAGATCTTCTCCAAGGCACATCATAGCCGGATTGACCGAAACCACAGACAGAGATAAGATACTAAAATTGGCAAGAGAGAAACGACAAGTTACTTTTAAAGGATATTCCATCAGGCTAACGTCGGACCTCTCATCGGAAACAATGCAAGCCAGAAAAGGATGGGAAAGTATATTAAGTGAAAAACAATTTCAACCAAGAATACTATACCCAGCAAGATTGTCTTTCATATGGGAAAAAGAGACAAAAACATTTTCAGATAAACAAAACCTGAAAGAATACACCAACCCCAGACCAACTCTCAAAGAAGTGCTGAAGGGAGTACTATGCCAGGAAAACTAAAATTGGACACACCAAAATAAGAGTACAAAAAACAACCAAGAGAACAGCCAGCCTAATGGTAGGGACAAGTCCAGAGCTGAATGTTAACTTCCAGAGTTTAAATGGGATGATCAGACCACAGTAACACTGCTAATTCAATAGGAGGGAGATTAATTAAATGAGCCTAAACTAATGAAATAGAAGTTTTTTTTGTTTTTGTTTTTTTTACTTTAGACTAAATCATTACTGATTTTCTTCCATGCTATAATTTCCATATTTAAGGATTTTTGTCTTCTTTTGAACTGTTGATAGGTTCATCTACCTATTATTTGAACCGAATCCTAACTGTTTTCCTGGCTTTAAGGTTTAAGCAAATTTCTCTTAACAATTTTTGATTTTGACCTACTAAAACTAAAGTTATTTTTCTTTAAATTAAAAAAATGGGGAACCAGCAGTTAGCGTAATGGCTATGTCGCTGGACTCCCACGTAGTCAACCGCGGTTCACGTCCCGGACCCGGTGGCTTAAAACTCACGCCGGGCGCGTGTGCGTGCGTGCCCAAGATCCTGAGAGGAGAATGGAGGAGAAGGGATTGCGGCGTGACCATCCCCCCTGGGGGGTGATTTCTCGCTTTCTGTCTCTGTCTCTCTCTGTCTGTCTGGCGAGCGCACGCGCCCTACAGTGAAAATCTCTCCAAAAAAATTTTTTTTTAAATGCATTAAAAATACATATTAATACCTATTTAGTGACTACAGTAAGCTATATAGCCCCAGTTAGGTGCTACTTTATAGTATGTTCACTTTACTCACTGAGGTTTACGCCTAAAGTCAGATGTGTGTTCATAGATATGTATATATCAGCTGTGCTTGCTATTGAAAGTTTTCAAATTAATTAAGATCTTTAGTGAATCAATAAAATGTGGGAAAAAAAGACATGGAAAACAACTGTACATATCAGAGACAGAGTGGGAGAAGGGGGAGAATCGAGAGAGTGAGAGGTAGGGACTTGCGGGGGGAGCAAATATATAAGAAATAAGAAATAGAAAATGATTTGTTAATGATAACATGTATGGTAATATCCTTGATTGAGCCAACATACAATGTATTCTGGATGGGGAAAAAAATGTAATTTCCTTGGGGCCAGCAGATGGTGTGGTAGTTAAAATGCTGGACTCCTACATGGCCTACTGCAGTTCAAGTCCCAGACCTGGTGGCTTGATTTCTCACTTTCCCTCTCTTTCTCTCTCTGGTCAAATTGAAAACTAATAATAACAAATGAAACCAAATAAAATAATTCTTTTTTTAAAAAATGTAATTCCCCATGCACTGTGTGGCCTCTCAGAGGTCAGCGGGCAACTACTTTGAGAAACTTGGTAAAATGTATCTGTAGATCTGAAAAAGCCATTGGGATCTGGTGCTTCTCTGACTTCACCCTAAGGACACAGTTATACACATGCACAGACGGTGTAATCACATGTCTTTGGAGACCTGTCTTAAGTATGCATGGGCAGGGCCAGATG
>NW_006159886.1:1995223-1997792 GCF_000334495.1 Tupaia belangeri chinensis | reverse complement strand
TTCAGCAGTGAAATGCAATGCTCTGCAAGATAAGCCCCATTCAGTCACGTAAGCCCAGCATGCAGTGTGCATAGGACCCGGGCTCCTTGAAGGCTGAGGCGCATCAAGCCATCAAGACCCTGTTGGGGCTGCATTCTTTTTCTCTCTCATGAATACATAAACTTTAAAAACATGTATAGGTTCCAAAATGTGAACAGTGGTAGTCTCTGAGTGATTTTTTCCCCCTCCTTTTTACTTCTTGTAATTCATCAAATTTTCTTTATTATCATAATCTTTTTTATATTACTCTGAATCACATGATCTTTACAGTGTATTACATTTCTTTTTCCAGCACGATCATCATGCATATTAGTCAAGACAAAAACATTACTATCCACATCATTATCATCAAATAACTTTTCATTATTTTTTACAGATTATTATGATTATTATTTATTCTCATTATTTTTTTAACATTAAATCACTATATATCATTTGGCTTGCATAAAGAACGTACCCAACATGCAATACTTCTCAGACCAGTCCAGTTGAGAATACTCACATGTTATCATCAACAGGTAATAAACCATTTCTGTGATCCACAAATGTCCTTTCTACTTGCTCTCTTGCTCTTCTTCTCTATACTCTTCCCTTCTACCACCCTGTTCCACACTGTCTTCACCATCTAATTCATCAAATTTTCTATAATTAGTGCATTAGATGGGGAAGAAAGAGGGTGGATGTAATTTTGGGCAAATAATTATGTCTGATCTTCAATTTTCTTAACAAAAAAAAGGAGCCAGTGATGCCTGCCTCTCCGGGTCATTAGAGGTGAGATGAAAAAGTTCAGTCTGTGAAAGTGCCCCACACTGAACCTGGGCAGAGCAGGTTTCCTCCCTTCCTCGTGAACCTCACAGGTTGGTGTCAGAAGATGAGGTGGGTAGTAATTCCACTCCTGGGAATCTACCCAAAGGATAGGGAAACCCTCGGTTGGAGAAATGCTTGCACATCATGTTTACTGCGCCATTATTCACACAGCTAGGACATGGGAGCAACCCAAGAGTCCAAGAACCAAAGAGTGGATTGAACAAATGTGGTGCATGCACTCTAAGGAATACTACTCAGCCATGAAAAGCAATGAGACCATGGAACCAGCAGTTAGTGTAATGGCTGTGTCGCTGGACTCCTGTGTAGTCGGCCGTGGTTCGAGTCCTGGACCCAGTGACTTAAATTCATGTCAGGTACGTGTGCGTGCATGCCCAAGATCCCGAGAGGAGAATGGAGGAGAAGGGATTGCGGCAAGGCCATCCCCTTGGGTGGTGATTTCTCACTTTCTGTCTCTCTGTTTCTCTCTGTCTTTCTGGTGAGCGCACGTGCCCTGTAGTAAAAACCTCTCCAAAGGAAAAAAAAAGCAATGAGACCCTGACAGTTGACACAAAGTGGTGAATACGGAAAATTAAATGCTATATGAAACAAGCCAGACTGTGAAACAGTCGTTGTACGCTCCTATTTAATATATATCAAATATTTGCACTTTACAGCAGAAACGGAGAGATGGGAAGGTGTAATAGCAGGGAGAGTGGCTGTAGCTAGTAGAGACAGCATAGGAGTGGGGGGTAATAGTAGGTGGGTATGGGGGTGGGAGGGAGAGGGAGAGGGTCAGAGAAAAACAAAACATTTAATAGACACGTAAGTGAAAGTTATCTATTGGTGATAATGTGTATGGTAGTGTCTTTGATCTGGCTAATGTGCACTGTGTTCGTGCTGGGAAAAACCATGTCATCCATTGTAAAGATATACAGCCATTAAGTGTAAATGACAAAATATATACTTTTTAATTAAAAAAAGAAGATGGAGTCGGGGTGGGGAGGTTGCTAGAAATGGGGTGACTGATGAACTGTGCCACTTTAACAAGAGTCCCCGAGGCAATGTGTTCAGCGCACAGCACTCAGCTCCACTGCCGCCTGGAATAGTCGCTCTGATATCATGTTGACAGCACGATCACTGGCGATCCCTCTGAGCTGCAGTTTCAGCAAAACAAAACAAAACAAAACAAAAACAAAAAACAAAAGCAACCAAACGAAAAAACAACCCAGGACAGGTATCTCAGGTTGGCCATGAGGACCAAAGATAGAGCAGAAAAGGCCTGGCATTCCCGAGGGCCTGTCTCAAGACAACTCAGAGATCCCAACAGGACCTAAAGACCAGGGTCTCCAGACTGTCCGGCTCTCGCCCCACTCCTTGGGCTTTGAAATGAACCCCACAACTACCTTATGAACAGCGTGGTACATTGCACTTGATTTTGTATAGTAAAGCTGCTCTTGGTCACATATTTAATGGGCTACATTTTTCTATCCCTGCTGCTATATTACAGGAGCCTTCTGTATCTCTTAGCAGTGCTGGAATGAGAGTCTGGCGCATAGTTGGGACTCAAAACGTGTAAATATAATGAATCAGAAGTTAAGGGTCCTGAGGCTGTAGTGGCGGGTGAGAGGTGATCCGAGTTTTGTCCATCAGTCCAAACACCTGTTATGGATGAAGCCCTGCGGCCTAGCTCTCAGCTCTGGGACGTCCTGAAACCCGGGCGGGG
>NW_006159886.1:1992534-1995091 GCF_000334495.1 Tupaia belangeri chinensis | reverse complement strand
GCCCCGCCCCGCCCCGCCGCTCTAACGCTGAGGGCCGCTCTTGCCGGCTCCCGAAGCAGCCCGCGCCTCTGGATCCACCCGGTTCCCTGTTCTCCCCGCCTCGCTTCGTCCAGCTGCTCCCGAGCAACTTTGCGGCCGACTGGAGGCCCGCGGACGTCGCGGCGCCGCGTGCGTCCTCTCGCGGGCTGGTGAGTACTTCGAGGTAGGGGACCACAGCTATGGCTGCGCGCAGGCTGGGAAGAGACCCGAGAGTGCAGGGGCTGGGGGGCGTCCGCCTCGGGCCTCAGTTTCCCCCTTTGAGCTGATGGGTAGCAGGGTCCAAAGTCTTCCGCAAGTTCCCTAGAAGTTGAAGGACTGAGAGTCGCTCCGCTTCGCGACTCCTATCGAGACCCTGGCCGGCCGGGTCGAGTCTCCCTAGGAGGGTGTGCGCCCCCTCGGCCTCATAGCTGCCGCCCTGGCGATCCTGGGCACCGCGCTTCCAAGCACGCTCGGGTGCACGAGCCTCCCCGCAACCCACCCCACATCTGTTGCGAGAGGAAACAGGCCGGAGAGGCACAGCAACCGTAGGCTGGGGGCCCGGTGGTGGCAGGGGGCACAGCAAGCGTAGGCGGGGGGCCCGGTGGTGGCAGGTGGGCGCCCCCTCCCAGGGCCTCCAGCACCGTTGTGCCCGCCCGCCCGAGTTGCCCCGTCATGCCCTTCCCCCGCGGCCCGCTGGCCCCGGGGCCACCCTATGCCCGCCAGGTGGGGGCGGTGGTGGCCGATCAGGGCTCAGCCCCCCAGAGGATAGCAGGCTCCGGGGAGGGTCAGGGTCACAAGGAAGCCCACTTAAGAGCTTTGTGGCAGTTCCTCTCTGCGTCCCTGCTCCTCCTTGTAAAGCAGGGCGCATCCATGGCTGCCCCCTTGCCTGGTCCGAACTCTGCGGAGTATTCATTTCTGAATGGAAAGGTGGAAGCTTTCTGGAGAATCTG
Source organism: Tupaia belangeri chinensis (assembly GCF_000334495.1). Lineage (NCBI taxonomy): Eukaryota > Metazoa > Chordata > Mammalia > Scandentia > Tupaiidae > Tupaia > Tupaia belangeri. The sequence continues at coordinate 1,994,123 of NW_006159886.1, read as the reverse complement.
ACCCAGCCCTTTTGGGTGTGATGGAGCCGTGTCCTCCACCCCATTTTTCTGAAGTTGTTTGGAAATTCCCCGGAGCTAGTGTTGTACAGCCCCATAGCCCTGCCCTCCTGTTTGCCCAAATTCCAAGGAGCTGGCATTGTACAGCCCAACCCTGCCCTCCTGCCTGACCCTCTCTGTAGTCTTGGGTGGGAATTACAGTCACGTTTGACACAGGAGGAAGCTGAGATGCAGTGGGGTTTGATGCTTGCTCAGGACCGCTGGGAGCCTGGTGTGAGACCTCTGCTTTCGTCTCCCAGACCAGGGCAGCAGTCTCCCCGCACCTTGGACAGGGACCCCTGGCATTAGCCCAGGAACTCCGTTTGTACAGCACTTCCCTCTTGCCAGGATCCATCATGCGCAGAGCGATGCTGGGTACCCCGTGCTGGCTGTCCCTTCTCACAGCAGCCCCATGAGGGGTCCATGGGAACCCCAGAGGCCACACTCCCTGCTGTCCCCACCTGTTTACTGCTGTCCTAAGGGGCTGTGATTCTCACTGGAGTCCCTCTGTGTCCCCCCGGGGATTTGGAGAGAGACTCCTCTGTGTCCCACCATTTCTCTTCCTTCCTGCCCCTTTGCCCTGTCCCTCCCACAGGCACAGGACAGCTAGTTAGACGAGCCCATCTGACCTGCCTTCCTAGGATGGAAGAGTGTGAAAGGACTTCCCAACCCAGGCCTCCCCTGCCCATCCCAGGCCGGGCCAGACAGGCTTTTGGGGCTGGACACAGAACAACCCTGCTCAGTCTTGGCCCCCAGAAATAGCAGTCCTGCAGGACAGATACCAAACACCCACCCAGATGGTGGCAATGAGAGTTATAATAGGTAGGGAGCTTTAGCTTTATGTAGCCACACCCCACCCAGGGACAGCACCGCCACCACAGCCTCCAGCCACAGATCAGCCCTCTCTGTGCCCTTTACTGCTCACACTCAGCTGGTGTCTCCTGGCCCTGGCACCTCCCTCGCATGCTGCTCTGGTTCAGGATCCTCTCCCTAGTGTCCCCAGCCCATCTCCACACAGCCCCAATGCCACACGCCCCAAAGGCCCCCCCAGCCACTTCCCCCGGCCTGTAAGGTCTAGTCCATCTCCTAAGCCTGGCATTCGTTCAGGCTCTGAGCCCTGTTCGCCTTCCTGTGTCCTCCCCACAGCAGTCACACCCCAGCCGCCTACCATGCTGACTTTCCTGGACTCATCGGCTCACTCCCCCTCCGCTGCCCCTTCTCCCAGGCGCATCCCCGGCTGGAAGGCCCAGACACCCCCCACCCCCACCCCACCCCTCCCCACTCCCGTGCCTGGCTTCAGCCTGCTCGTCCCAAAGGCTCCCCGAGCCCTCTGCAGAAGTCCTAGCCGGCCTCATCCGATGCAGCTCACCCCAAATGCTGCCCCCTCTGCAGCCCTCTGGGCAGGTGTCACCCTTCCCATCTAGATGGAGCCCCTTGAAGAGCAATCCTGGGTGACTCCTCTGGGGCAAGGAAGCCAGCACAGTGCCTGGCTCAGACAGGCCCTCAGTCAGCCCCGCCAGTTGGCCGGGGCTAGGCCCAGAGCAGGTGCCAGG
>NW_006159886.1:1972788-1992486 GCF_000334495.1 Tupaia belangeri chinensis | reverse complement strand
GCATTCCTGGCTCAGCTCTCCCTGTGTTCCTGTGAACTTGCCCCTCTGGGTGGAGATGGAATGTCCTTTAATTTGGCCCTAATACTCTGAGCAAAAATAGGAACCTGTGAGCCACCAAGGGCTTTGTGCCCTTGTCTTGAGGAGCAGCCCGGTGCCAGGGGTAGAGGCCGGGCCAGACTGAGCAGATTTCTCCGGCTGGGGGCCGCTTAGGGCACTGTCACAGATAGGTCTTTAGATAACATTGTGCTTCAGGTCCCCACGCATCACACACTCATAATAGAAAATCAGGGAAGTAACATTGCTTAGAAGAATAAAATAAAACCTGTAGCCTTTACTTGGAGATAACAAGTGTTAACTTTTTTTTTTTTTAAGAGAGATTTTTGCTATAGGGTGTGTGACTTAACAGAGAGAGACAGAGAGGCAGAAACTGAGAAATCACCCCCAGTGGGGATGGCCATGCTGCAATCCCTTCTCACCATCCTCCTCTCAGGATTTTGGGCATGCATACACTGGCGCCTGGCGTGAGTTTTAAGCTGCTGGATCTGGGACTCGAACCATGGTTGATTATATGGGCGTCCAACGAAGCAACCATTATGCCATCTGCTGGTCTTGCAAGCGTTAACATTTCAGGAGGCATTTTCTTTCATCTTTTTTCTGAAGATTAATTTTGTTTTCATCCTTAACAATCTCAAGATAATATTTTATGCTGCTTTAAATCCTGCCTAACAGTATCATACGAATATTTTTTTGTCTTTAAGCATTCCTACACAAGATCACCTGTTACAGCCCTGTGGGTGCACCGTATGGCAGGGCTGTGCATTTATAACCGATCCCTCTCCAGGCGTTGCTGAAGAATGCCACTCTGATGGCCGCTAAGCAGTGTCTCTAGGGTTCCCAGAGCTGGGATCCTGGAGGTGGAGGTGCTGGTCGGAGAGTGTGTGAACATCTCGGCTTTCCCTGGGAGCTGTTTCTAGGGAGCAGGCTTGAGGGTGGGCTGCCCCCCTACAAGAGCAGAAGGGAGGCCTGCCTGGGCCGGAGTTAGAACATTTGTAGCCGAGAGCTGCATGCAGTCATCAAGTCCCACGTCTCTGTGGACGCGTGGTTGGTGCAGCCTCTGGGAGTAGCAGCCCCTCCGCTGAGTTCCTCGGTTCTTTATCCCATCTGTGTGTGGATGGGATTAAAATATGCCTCTGTGCGCATGGGGGAAGAATGCCAGCCACTCCAGGTTTGGGATCTTACACAGAGACAGCTTCCAAGCACCACTCTGGCCTTGAGGGGACAGTTGGGGTTGACTACCCTCTTCATGGGGGCACAGTATGGAGGCCGCCCTGGATGCTGGGACGTGCGGGGCTCTTGGCTGTGTGCTGCACGTCACACGGCACTGTCATCCCTGGATGCTGCTCCTTCCCCAGGGCTCCAGGCTTCTGCCCCACATCCACCGAGCCCCTAATGGGTGCCCAGCCAGGCAGAAGTGTCCCGGGTGAATAAGTCGCAGCTTCTACTGCAGTGTCCACAGCATCCCAGGAAAAAGACTGGTCAGAGAGGGAAGGACCAGACACGGGCAGGTCTTTCCTCACCTTTGCTGTGCCGGCAACCAGCTGTGGCCCGGAACTGTTTAGTTTTGAAATAACAAGTCCTTTGATCCAGACCAGGCTTGGTGGCCAACCCTTAGGTAACCTGAAAATCAGTTTCCCTGTACTCGGTCACCAGAGAGTTTTACTTTACACTTTTTTTTTTTTTTGAGAGGTTTTTGCTATAGGGTGCGTGCGCTCGTCATACAGAGAGAGACAGAGAGAGAGAAAGCGAGAAATCACCCCCCAGGGGATGGCCACGCCACAATCCCTTCTCTGTTCTCCTCTCTGGATCTTGGGCATGCATGCACATGCACCCAGTTTGAGTTTTAAGCCATTGGGTCCGGGACGCAAACCGCAGTCGACTTCATGGGAGTCTAACAACATAGCCATTACACTAACTGCTGGTCCCAAGATTTTTACATTAAACAGTTTATTTTGACTGTAATGTAACATGCATAATACTCAGCCCACAGGCCAATCAGAATGTGTGTTTTCCTGACATTCCTTTTATAAGGTGTTTTTCAACTGAGCATGCTTTTATTTAGCCTGAGAATAATGGCTTTTTTATTTTTTTTTAATTAATGTTTTACAGTTTGCAGATGGCTTTCTTTTCTCACCTCCCTAATCCCCACAGCACGCTGACATAGAAGGTGTTCCTCCCACTTTGCGGATGGGGGACAGACACAGTAGGTTAGCTAGCTGCTCAGGAAGGGTGAGCCAGCCTCACTTGTTCCCGGCTGAGACCTGTGTCCCACTGGCCCAGACAGTGCTGCCCTTGCGTACCTCTAACCCAGGTGAGCTCGCAGATGGAGCGATAACCTGCTGCTGTGTGTGTACCTGAGAGCAGGTGAGGAAGACAGAGAATTGGGGCGGAGGCAGCTTGGAACGCCCCACAGAGGAGCTGCTTGAACGCTTGACTTGAAGGCTAGCTAGTATTTGGACTGGGGCGGGAAGTGGAGGGCCTTCCAGAAAGAGCGAACACGCGGATGTCAGCAACTGCATGTTGGCGTTCTAGAGCAGCCAGTGTGTTGGAGTGAATGGGTCTGGAGGTGGGGCCAGATTTTGAAAGGGCTGTTTTTTTTCAGAAATGAGCTTGCAGAGGCTTTGCAATCAGCCGTGAATTCGAGTTTCAGCACCTGCACCAGAGAGGGGTCTGGCCTTGAGCAGGTCCCACGCCTTCTCACACCTGAGTGTCCTCCTCCGCAAAGCGGGGTGAGAGGTGAGGAATAAAAGCTTCTCCGTTTGTAACACCAGGATAGTAATAGCGCCCACCTTCTAGGGCTGGGTAGGAACCCCTGAGAAGAGGTACAGGAAGTACCGAGAGGCAGAGCCGCTGTTAGTGATGACGCACGTGCCGTGGCGTCCGTCGACTCAGTGAAGGCGAGTCTGCCTCTGCCATTCTAAGCAAGTGGCACCTGATTCTGGGGACAGCAGGGGCCACAAGAGAGGCGAGGTAAACCATGGCTGCATGTCGTTTAAAGGACCGTCTGGTAGCTGGCACGACCGTGGTGCTCTGTGCCAAGTCCCCCGGCTTAGTTTCCCTGCCCACGGCTGACCGTGTGCTCACTGAGGTCTGCACATTCAGTAAGTGACCCGAGTCCCGGGAGCCTGGAGTTCGGAAACAGCATGGGCATTGTGCTGATTTCCAGGCAGATGCACAAGGCTTGACCATGCTTTTCGTTTTGGTTTCTCCTGGGGGGATGTTTTAAAGGAAGAGCTCATTCTCTCTAAGGGAGGAATGTCCAGATTGAAATCTAGAGTCCTTCTGTGGAAATAGATCTAATCGTCAGGACCCGTTTGTAGCTGAGGATGGAGCAGATACAGTCTGTAGCCCCTGGGGACTAACCTGTGGGGCCAGGGCCCACTCTGAAGTCTTCCTATGATGAGAGTTCCAGAAACTTACACTAGGAGCTGACCAAGAGATGCCCCACACTGTGGCTCACAATCTCTGATCTCTCTGGTTCTCGGCAGTCGCCCTGAGGGTGGCATGATGGGGTCCCCATTTACAGATGAGGAATCTGGGGTACAGAGAGGGACGTGGCCTGCCCAGAACCACATGACTGGTGGGCAGAGAGCCACAGGCAGGCCGCAGCAGATTAGGACTGGGAGCCAGAGTTCCTGGTTTCCATCTTCTCCCTGATCAAGAGGGTAGATGTGACCTTGGGTTTGATCTGAGGAAAAGCTTCCTGCATCCCACGCAATGTGCCCACGGCCAGCGGTTTCAGCACTTGTGCCCCACCCCCACCCCCGAAGCCCATCCAGGGCCCCAGCATCAGGCACTCAGTGTAGGGGCCTCCAGAACCTCAGCTCCGTGGCGTGTGGCTCCGGTTGCCCTTCCTGTTGATGGTGCTTGTCCATGGTGCTGAGCAGCATGGGAGGCCCCTTAGAACAACCCAGCCCTTTCCCCTGGTCTTAACGCGTGTCCCGGCCTGTGGCCTCTGGTCTGCTCTAGTCTGTTCTACAACACACTGTTGGCACTGGCTTGCCCTTTGTTTCTCCTTGAGAGAGATGTTTACAATAGGGCATGTTTGTTAGCCAAAGAGACAGAGGCAGAAAGCGAGAAATCACCGCCCAGAGGGGATAGCCATGCTGCAGTCCCTCCCTTTCATTCTCTTCTTGAGATTTCGGGCACGCACATACATGTGCCTGATATGAGTTTCAAGCTGCCAGGTCTGGAACTTGAACCACAGTTGACTATGTGGGAGTCCAGCGACATAACCATTATTACGCCATCTGTTGGTCCCAGGCACTGGCTTGCCTTCTTCTTCTTTTTTTTTTTTTAATATTTGTTTAATTTTATTCATTCATTTCTTTTTAAATTTGACCAGAGAGAGAGAGAGACAGAGACAGAGAAAGAGAGAGGGGGAAAGTGAGAAAGCAAGCCACCAGGTCCAGGACTCAAGCCATGGTCGGCCATGTGGGAGTGTCTAGTGCCTTAATCACCATGCCCACACCCCCTACACGGCTAATCGGCACTGGAGCTCTGCGGTGTTCGTCCTGTGCTGTGGGCCTCTCGTGCTGGGCTCTGCAGCTGGGCAGGTCTGGTTTCACACCCTGACTCCGCCAGCTGCATTTTCCTCCCCTCTCCTCCCTACTCTGACCCTTACCTTCTACGCGTGTGTAACTCTGACTCAGTGCCAGCATATTGGTCTCCTGAGGCTCCCAGAAGAAATGACCAGAATGCAGTGGCTTCACAATAACAGGACTTCACCCTCTCACGGTTCTGCAGGCAGAGTCTGAAATCAGGATGTGGGCGGTGGCCCCTTCTGGAGGACCTGCAAGAGGACTGGGTCCCTGCCTCTCTCCTGGCTTCTGGTGTCACCAGTGATCTTGGTGCCCTTGGCTTGCTGCCGCATCACGCCACTCTGCTCCGTCTTCCCACAGCCTCCTTCTTGCAGCTCTGTTTTTCTCCTTTCCTTACAAGGACATCAGCCATTGGGTTTAGGGCCTACCTTAATCCAGGATCATCTCAGTTCAAGATCCTTAACTTAATTACATTTGCAAAGACCGGTTTTCTCAAACGATGTCACTTTCACAGATACTGGGGGATGTATCACTTGGGGGCCCCCACAGCCAGGCACTCTGCCCAGTGCTCCATATCAGATTATCACTGAGTGTCATCCTCGTCATCCCCATTTCCCAGACAAGCAGCCAAAGCCCAAGGTTGTGTGGCGCATGGCGGTGAGGCAGGGATGCAAGGCCTCGCAGCATCAGGGCCTGGGATCGTAACCGCTGTGCAGTCTGGTGAGTGTCCTCGGCGACGTGCTCGTCTGAAGCGGGGCTGGACTATGGGTGCTGGCCTGTGGGGCTGGCTGAGGTTCAGGGGACACATGCAGAGCCTGGCCACTCCCATCCCGTCTGCCTTTGCTTCTCTCTCTCTAGCAGACGCCAAATGCTGGGGCAGGCTGGCCTGGCCGACCTGAGTGTGATTCTGACCCACAGCTTTTCTTGCAGGTGAGATGGACCCCAGCACCCCCCCTCCAGGCTCGTCTAGTTTGCAGCCCCTGCCAGCACCACAGCCCCGGGCTCGGCTCAATGCCACTACCTCGATGGAACAGGACAAGACCGAGCCACTCCAAGCTTCTGGACCTCGCCCAGGCCCAGGACCTGGCCCAGGTGTTGGAGAGGCACCCGCTGCAACTGAGCCCCACGCCCAGCGTGCCAGGAGCCGAGAAAGGGCAGACAGAACCGGTAAGGGGTCATTACCTGAAAGCCCAGCTGTTCTTAGCCCAGGCTAGGGCCGTTCAGTGAAAATAAGGGGGGCCGTGGTCTAGCAACTGCTGAAAGGTTCCTCCTCCTGGACTGCCCTGCAATTCAGGGCCCTGCAGCTCCCACTGTGGACAAGTGGACTCTGCTCCTCTGCTCTGAGACTGGAGCTACAGCAGAGACCTCATTGTTTTATGTCGTTAGTAAGCAGGCGGTTCCAGACCTTACCTGCTCATGCTAGGGAGCTGATGGGCACTGTGGGGTGGGGGACGGTCCCCTCAAATACCATGGTGTACTGGGAAACCCATGCTGTCCCCAGTCACCATAGCCATGCTGATACCCTCGTCGTAAAGACTTTGTCTCATTACTTTCCAAACGCCCCACCTCTTAATGCCATGGTTAGAATAAGTTTTCACCCTCTTAATACATTACAAAAGGGATTAAATTTTACCACAAATTTTGCTGGGAACATTTAAATCATAGCAGTATTTATTTACTTATTTATTTTTGCTAGAGAGCACATGTGCTCACTGGAGAGCGAGAAAGAGAAAGGGAAAGCAAGAAAGCATACCTCAGGGGCAATGGCCATGTTGCAGTCCCTTCTTCTCCATTCTCCCCGTGGGATTTGGGGCATGCACACACACATGCCTGGTGTAATTTTCAAATCACCAGACCCAGGACTCAAACCATGGTCAGTGTGCGGTTGGCCACATGGGAGTCCAGGGCCTTAACCACCATGCCAGCAGCTGGCCCCAGCATAGCAGTTATCTTAATGTGTAAAAGTATATATGAAATATAAATGAATTCCATGTCTGACATGGATCCTATCCCAATGTATGTCATGTATAGGCATATGTTCCAAAATCCAAATACAGAGCACTTCCGGTCCCACACACTTCAGCTAAGGAGCACTCAGCCAGGATCCCCGTTATTCTCTCCAGTAATTTATCCAGTGCTTTATCACAACAAGCTCTGCAAAGAATGAGTTGACCGGCAGCCTCATTTACAGATGGGGCAACCCGAGCTCACACACGCCTGGAATGGAGGCTGTTCCTGCTCTGAGGCCCTGCTGTCAGCACCGGGTCCAGGAGCTTCTGGGCCTTTGTTAAAAGCCCCGTATTTCTCTTGTGGGTCACCATCCACTCCTGCCCTGCATGCTGAGCCATTCCACGTGGCAGATCCGCCTCCGTGTCTTCCCAGCTCCCCTTTTGCCCATGCAGGAACCTCTGCCCAAAATGTGCCATCCCCAGCTCCACCTGTTGAAATCCTACCCAGCCCTGAAGTGCCTCTTACACACTCTCTCCTTGACCCAGGGCGAGAAATGCATGGTCCTTCACAGGCTGCCACGTGCACACACGTACCTTCATGCACGCTTGGTGAGAATGGAAGTTTCCACAGCCATGCTTGTCCTCACTGTGTGCTGCAAGCTAATGTCCTCTGTCCTCTTCCTTTGTTTAAAACCAGCACTGCTTCTGGGCAGCTGAATCGACTTCGTGATCCTCAGTGGCTAAAGCATACAGTTTGAAAACTGCTGTACGTCTGTGTGGACAGTCAAAGGAAGTAGAGTCATGTGGCTAGTGCCACTTCTCTGTGAGCATCTGCTCCAGCCTGGCTGCGTGATCCCCTTTGGAACTCCCAAAACAGGATCTGTCCACACCAACTGTTACTGAGCGTCAGGGCCCTGTGGTTGAGACAGGCTGGGGGCCCTTTTTTTTTTTTTTTTTTAAAGAGATTTTTGCTATAAGGTGCATGTGCTCACTAGAGAGACAGAAGGCGAATCTGCCCGGGGGGGATATCCACAATGCAGCAATGCAGTCCCTCCTCCTCCGTTTGCCTTCTGAGATTTTGGGCATGCACACACATGTGCCCGGTGTGAGTTTTAAGCCACTGAGTCCAGGACTTGAACTACGATTGCCTATGTGGGAGTCCAGTGACATAACCATTATACCATCTGCTGGTCCCAAGACAGGCTGTTGGGAGGTGGTTGGAGGCCTCCCTGAGCCTGTTTCTACATCTATGATGTGGATGATAATGCCGGTCCTGTGCAAGCAGTGCAGGACGGTGCTGGCACTGTGCGTGTGTGTGTGTGTGTGTGTGTGTTGAACTAACAGGCCCCGGCGTGTGCTGGAAGCCTGCCAGTGTTGGCACGTGCTGCCAAGCCAAGACCCCTGGCTGTGGCAGGGTGACTCGCAGGTGACGGTGGGCTTTGTGGGTGTCATAAGCAGGTCCGGCTGTGTGTTTCCTTTCTGAAGTGCTGTCCAGCTCTTCTGAGTTGTCACTTTGTATGTAGTTCACCCATGAAGTTCCCAGTCCCACCACACTGCTCTTCCGTGGTAGTCAGCCCAGGGCCGTGTGGCGGGGTTAGGGCCTTCCATGTCCACGTAGTCAGTGGCCCAGGCCCGTGCAGGTGGCTTCGAGCAGGGTTTCTGGTCTTAGAAGCACTGAGGTGTTCGGGATCCCAGAGCTTTTATTCTCATCAAAATGAGGTGGGAAAGAGAGACAGATGGTCTCTGTCCTGTGTGTCCCCAGCTAGAGCCTAGCACACGGTTGGCACTCAGTCTACACTGATAGTGAGCCCGTGAGCTCTGGAGGTTGTGTGGACGAGGTCTGTGCCAGGACTCTAGAATCCTTGGGAGCCGTGCCGCTGGGTGTGTGGAGGGGAGCTTCCTTACCCTGCTTCCCCGGGGGGAGGAAGGGTGCCGTGCCTCCTCTTGTGAGTTGATGTGAGGCTTCCTTTGTCCTCTGGGGGTGGATTTTGAATGAAGGGAGCCCTAGCCCCTTTTATCCCTCCCCGTCCTCGTCCCCAACCCAAGAGGCCAGTGATCACCCCAAGTCAGAAATGTCCCCTTCTACCCCAAACCATGACGAGCACTCCTCTGCACCAGTGCTGCCCACGGGCCGGATGTGACTCCTCATAGTAGCCCTGTGAGGGACACTGAGGCACAGAGTCCGTGTGACCTGGCTAGTGAGTGCCGAGGCACACGGGTGAGCCGAATCTGTGCCTCCCTCTGCCCCTCGCTGCGGGGGCAGCGGCCTCGCCAGCTCTGGCTGAGGTGGGGCTACGTCTGCCATGCAACTCATGCTGGCCAGCCCGCTTCACCTCGGAGACGCCCGCCCTCCGCCCCGTCCTCCAGCCCGTCTGGTCTCTGGACCACCGTGTTCCTCCACGTGACGAGACCACAGGTACCACACTCTGTCCACTTCCGCGGGGCCAGCGCCCTCGCCAGCTCTGGCTGAGGTGGGGCTACGTCTGCCATGCAACTCATGCTGGCCAGCCCGCTTCACCTCGGAGATGCCCGCCCTCCGGCCCGTCTGGTCTCTGGACCACAGTGTTCCTCCACGTGATGAGACCACAGGTACCACACTCTCCACTTCCTCACTGCCACAGGGCTCAGGCCAGGGCGCGGGACATTTGGTTTCAATCTGGGCAGCCCCAAGCAGCCGCGGAGGATGGAGTCTGTGACTGCAAGTGCCAGATAAGAGTCCGGAAACAGATGTGGGCTGTGCTTGGCGTCTGCCCCAAGGGGAGAGCAGTGGTGAGAGGCTGCCGAGGTCTAGGCCGGGCAGCTGGGCTGCCGGGTGTCACTGTCACCGCTGTGGAGACAGCAGCTCTCCCTGCAGGTCCAACTCGGCCCAGATGCCAGGTGCGCTCTCTGTTAGGTACGGTCACCTCACCTGCCCACCTGAGAGGTGCAGTGGTGTAGCAGGAGACCACAGGTAGAGCGGAGATTGACGCTTTCCTGAGCTTGGGCCCCTTTAGGCCTTCGGCTGCATCAGCCCGTGCAACCTCCAGCAGCCCTGGAGGCAGGGCTGTTGCCACCTGTTCTTCAGATGACAAACGGTGGGAGAGAGAGCTTAGGTAGGTGACATGGGGCTCCGCAGCCGGTGAGGCGTGAAGTGGAGATGTGGACAGTCTGTAAGTGGGTGCTTGCCCCCTACGACAGGCTCCAGCAACTCAGGAACCAGGGGCGAGTCAGGGAGCCCCGTGCCACAGGCCCAGGGAAGTGCAGGGAGCAGTCTGGCCAGGTCCTGCAGCAGAGGGCCCAAGGCTCAGGCCTGTCTTCAGGAGCCCCAGGACAAGGAGGGAGCATGAGTAAACAAGTAACCACATCCTGGGGCCAAGTCGGGGTGACTTAGGCTGCAGCCCCCGGGGAGCACTCAGGAGGAGCGTGGCCTGAGGGGCATCAGGAGGGTTGCCTGGACGGCTGCCTGGAGGAGGCACCATTTGAGCTGACCCTTGGTTTATACACTTGGGAGATGGGCCCAGAGTTGCTTCAAGGTCCCTTGCTCTGGCTGCTTCCCTGAGGAACCCCCTCCTCGTCCTTCCCGTGAGGAAGGTGGGGGAGGGGCTGCCTTAGGAACAGTGCGGGGACATTCTGTGTTTATCCTAGAACAACTGGGTACTAGAGGCAGAGTGGGGGGAGTGGGAAATGGGTGAGGGGGAGAGGAAGGGAATCAGAAAACGAAGAAGCAAAACATTTAAGGGACACAAAATGGAAAATGATCTATTGATAATGTGTGTGATCATTTCTTCTTTTTAATTTTTAAAAATTATTTATTTAATTTTATTTATGTTGTTATTTTTTAATTTAGCCAGAGAGACAGAGAGAGAGGGAAAGTGAGAAAGCAGACCGCCAGGTCCAGCACTTGAACTGTCGGCCATGTGGGAGTCCAGAGCCTCACCCACCAGGCCACCTGCCTAGCTGGACTCACACACAGTGTATTCATGCTGGGAAAACTCATGTCACAAGCTGCAATGATACAGTGATGACATGTATCAAGTAAGTTATAAAGAAACAGTGCGGGCCTTGGCAGGTCACCTGCCCCAAGGGAATGGCGGCTGGTGGTGGGTCAGGGCTTGGGAACCCGGATGCTCCCAGGACTAGGCAGGACATAGGGACATGGGCGGGGAGGGGGGCCTGCCGAGGTCTAGGCCGGGCAGCTGGGCTGCCGGGTGTCACTGTCACCGCTGTGGAGACAGCAGCTCTCCCTGCAGGTCCAACTCGGCCCAGATGCCAGGTGCGCTCTCTGTTAGGTACGGTCACCTCACCTGCCCACCTGAGAGGTGCAGTGGTGTAGCAGGAGACCACAGGTAGAGCGGAGATTGACGCCTTCCTGAGCTTGGGCCCCTTTAGGCCTTCAGCTGCATCAGCCCGTGCAACCTCCAGCAGCCCTGGAGGCAGGGCTGTTGCCACCTGTTCTTCAGATGACAAACGGTGGGAGAGAGAGCTTAGGTAGGTGACATGGGGCTCCGCAGCCGGTGAGGCGTGAAGTGGAGATGTGGACAGTCTGTAAGTGGGTGCTTGCCCCCTACGACAGGCTCCAGCAACTCAGGAACCAGGGGCGAGTCAGGGAGCCCCGTGCCACAGGCCCAGGGAAGTGCAGGGAGCAGTCTGGCCAGGTCCTGCAGCAGAGGGCCCAAGGCTCAGGCCTGTCTTCAGGAGCCCCAGGACAAGGAGGGAGCATGAGTAAACAAGTAACCACATCCTGGGGCCAAGTCGGGGTGACTTAGGCTGCAGCCCCCTGGGAGCACTCAGGAGGAGCGTGGCCTGAGGGGCATCAGGAGGGTTGCCTGGACGGCTGCCTGGAGGAGACACCATTTGAGCTGACCCTTGGTTTATACACTCGGGAGATGGGCCCAGAGTTGCTTCAAGGTCCCTTGCTCTGGCTGCTTCCCTGAGGAACCCCCTCCTCGTCCTTCCCGTGAGGAAGGTGGGGGAGGGGCTGCCTTAGGAACAGTGCGGGGACATTCTGTGTTTATCCTAGAACAACTGGGTACTAGAGGCAGAGTGGGGGGAGTGGGAAATGGGTGAGGGGGAGAGGAAGGGAATCAGAAAACGAAGAAGCAAAACATTTAAGGGACACAAAATGGAAAATGATCTATTGATAATGTGTGTGATCATTTCTTCTTTTTAATTTTTAAAAATTATTTATTTAATTTTATTTATGTTGTTATTTTTTAATTTAGCCAGAGAGACAGAGAGAGAGAGAGGGAAAGTGAGAAAGCAGACCGCCAGGTCCAGCACTTGAACTGTCGGCCATGTGGGAGTCCAGAGCCTCACCCACCAGGCCACCTGCCTAGCTGGACTCACACACAGTGTATTCATGCTGGGAAAACTCATGTCACAAGCTGCAATGATACAGTGATGACATGTATCAAGTAAGTTATAAAGAAACAGTGCCGGGCCTTGGCAGGTCACCTGCCCCAAGGGAATGGCGGCTGGTGGTGGGTCAGGGCTTGGGAACCCAGATGCCCCCAGGACTAGGCAGGACATAGGGACATGGACCAGAAAGAAGAGCCGAGAGGACGCCCATGTGCTGGGTGGGTCCTGAGTCTGACAAAGCCGAGCTGCCCACACCGTGCGTTCGTGGCCAGACCAGCGCCCGCCTCGGCCAGCTCGTGCTGCCCCGCACACGGGAGGGGGCTGCTCTTCTCGGCAGCCGTGAGCGGGTCTGGATCTGCCACCTTCGGTGCTGTCTGCAGCCTGCTGTCCTCTCAGAGAACGAAGCCAGCTCTGCATCAGCCCTAGGGGCCCAGCAGGCACAGCGAGGGTTAGGGGCGGCCTCAGCCATGCTTAGCTGCCATCATGCCAGTGTGCAGGTCTGTGTCCCTGGCTGGGAGCCTGCCGTGCTGGGAGTAAGAGCTGGAGCAGACGCCCTGCCAGCCAGGCTCCCAGCTGGGCAAGAGCCGGCCCTGCTGCCAGGGTCCCATGGCCTAACTTCCACAGAGCGCTGCAGGCTGGTACAGGTGGACCTGCACCCAGGTGGGCACACTCGGGTGAGCACCTGGTTCTGGTGCTGAGACCCAGGTTCCAGCCACGGCTCCTCTTGTGTGACCTTGGCCTTTTGGGAGCTTCTGGGCCTCTTCGGGCTATCAAATAGGATGTTGGCTGGGTGGCAGGAGGGGAGGAGGTGAGACTTGGGAAATTCCAGGGGCCACAGTGTCTACACGACCCTGCTCAGAGGTGCCCCGGCATCTGCATTGGTGGCAGCCTGGCTGCCCGCGGTGGGCAGCTCCTTGCAGAGACTGCAGGGCAGTGGGTGCCCTGGCCGGTCAGAGTGGATGGCTCTCCATGCGACTGTGAAGGGTTGAGGTCCTTCAGCTGTCGCTTGCTTTGGCAGCCATGGGGACACAGGTGAGCAGGGTGGCAGGAACCCTGCAGTGGAGGTGTGGCCTGCCAGGGAGCATTCCCCGTGTTGACTGCCTGAGGCCTGATTGACCGGGTGCAGGAGATACTGGGGCCACGAGGTGAGAGGGGCCTGCGTGGGTGGGGAGTGAGGGGCTCCTGGGCAGAGAGGGAGGGGGTCTCTCAGCTAGAGAGCCAAAGATGTAGGAGGCTCGGGCTGTGGGGACAAAAGGTTGGCCAGGCCCAGCCAGGCCCTGAAGGTCGGGGAAAGGAGAAAGCCAGGGTGACGTCTAGGTCTCAGGCTAGAGCTGCTAGCTGAACAGTGGTGGCACAGTCTGAGATGGGGACCTGAGAGTGGTTCCCAGTGGGCCCAGAGCTTGGTTCTGGAGGCTACTGTGGGGGCCAGGGACGGCCAGATAGCTGATGTGGACGTGAGGTGTGTGTGGGCAGAGCTCTGCACCCAGGGACAAGTCACACAGTGAGTGACACTGGCATCAGGGTGCCGGGCTGTTGATACCGCAGGGACCAGCTTCACACATCCCCCACTTCATGCTGACCTGGCCTGTCTGTATGTTGACCTGTCGGGAGACCTGACAGCAGGGCCAGGCGAGACCCTGTGGAGCCTGCTTTTAGACGCATGTCTGTGTGCCTTCCCATGTCACCTTTAACTTCCTGCTACACTCCAAGCCTTGGACGTCACCTCCAAGGCTCGACCCTCCAGTCACCCGGACAGCCCCTGACCCTGCACTGCAGGAACGTGGTCATCCTCCCTGGCCCCAGGGCCAGGCCACGGCAAGGGCGGGGTCCTGCCTCAGTCGGGGCCCTTGGCTCCTACACTCAGATGGCCTATAGCTGCACTCAGCATGTTCCTGTGGGGGAGGGATGGGGGCTGGGTCTATGGGTGTGGCTCAGGGCCTGTGGAGGGGTGACCCCAGCCTCTGTCCTGCCCAGAGCTCGGCCGGCCTGGGAAGTGGAGCGTGACAAGGGTTGTCCATCCTGTTTGCTCGTAAGAGCCGGAATAGGCAGGACGGAGCCGGTGGACAGCCCTCGGTGTGAGGCCACCCCGGCTGCCCCGCGCTGTGCCCACAGGGATCCTGACGTGGCGCATTGCCACGCTCTCACCTCTCCCGCCACATCCCACACGGTGGGTGCCATGGGGGCTGAGGCCTTGCCCAGGGTCCATGAGCGAGGAAGTGAGAAACGGAGGCAGCACCCGTGGAGACAGTGTCGTGTCATCCTGGATTACCGTGTGCCGAAAACCGCACCCTCCTGTAAGAGCGCGTGCCACGCGTGCGCTGTTGATAAACACGGACGCACGCGCAAGTTCTGTGCACAGGCCCAGCATTGGGTGCTTCCAGTGCTCCGGGTGGGTGGAGGGAGACTTCTTCCCACAGGGTGCGCCCGTCTGTACAGAACCCATGGGCCCTCGGGGAGCTGCAGTCAGGGCGCGTCCCTGTCACACCGCGCCATGCTCCGTGTGTGCAGGACTGTGAGGGGTGGAGCTGCGGGTCCTGCTCACCGCCCTCCCGTCTAGTCGCCCTCTGTCCCCTCAGCCTGAGCGGGGCTGCCCTGTCCCAGGGCCCAGTGCTGTGCTGGGAGCCCTGGGATAGACACGTAGGCCCAGGGCACAGAGCGTGCCCCTGGGGGCTGAGGGGGCCATGACAGACCGTGCACCAGGTTCCAGTGGCAGTGGGCCCTGCGAGGATGAGGACTGTGTCCTAGGGGAGGCGCTCCTCGCCCCGGTGGTACAAGGAGAGGAGAGTCATTTTCTGATCCGGTGTGGCACATGTGAATTGCTGAGCTGCAAGGAATCCATGGGAGATACAAAATTTAAAAGATGGGGTGAGGGGCATTCTCCGTGGGTCCTCACTAGGGGAGGAGACCTGCCTGTGGTCACGTGGTTCTCGTTACTGCTGTTTAGTGATCACTAGGAAGACTGGCAGGAAATTAGACTTAGGTCCCTTTTAGTTCAATATAAATTTACATGCGCTAGAAAAGAATAGGAGAGAGAAAAGGGATTTATTTAGTCCCTTTATCTATAGTTGGCTTCAGGCACAGCTGGATCCAGGGGCTCAGCTGATGTCATTGGGAAGTGCTCTCCCCCTCCCCCACTGTACTCTGCTGTCCTGTGTCCTGGCTCTCAGGTGGGCACTCCCCACAGGGGTCTGAGTTGGCATCGCCCTGTCGAGGTCAGCAGAAGGAGGGAGTCCAGTTCCCAGCAGTTCCAACACAAACCTCACCGTCCTGACTGGGGTCTGTGTCCAACCCTGAACCAGCGCTGTCAGAGAGACGAGAAGAGCATTCTGATTGGGCAGGTGGGCTTGCATGCTCCCTCTGCAGTGGGGGGGGGGACTCCCCAGACTACAGGACTCGAAGTGGGAGAGGGAGGTTTCCCAAAGGGGCATCAGATGCTGTCACCGGGACGAGCCAGCAGCAAAGGGCCTGGCGGGCCACGCTGACTCGGCCGGTTTCAGGAGGGGATCTGGCTGGCACTGAGCAGTGAGCATGTTGGACGAAAGCTCCTCCTCGCGTGGAAGAAGCCAGAACCCTCGCTTTGGGCTGCGGTGTGAGCCCAGTGTTTGGGTGGTTGTGGAGATAATCCTCCTGCCGCCACTTGGAAGCTGGAGTAAGGATGGTGTCGTGTGTGTTGAAGAGATTGTGTGTATTGGGGAGACGTCTTGAAATGTCAGGCTATGAATAACTTCTGCGAAAATTAATCACGGACTAGAGGAATCTTTTTAGCCAACAGATGTACGCTTGAATTGTCTAACTATTTTTAAAGGGAAAAAATGACACGACTTGTGAATGTATTTAGTCAAGAGAAGAGTTTCGCTCACGGGCCGTGCCCGGCGTTGTGCTGGGGAGCGTGGCACGGCAGGGAATTTGTTTAGTCCGTGTGTCTACCGACTGGGGCAAGTGGAAAGGGACAAGAGCCGCATCCCGTGATGCCCGCTCTGGACCAGCCACTTAGTACAAAGCGTCTCATTCCAACACTTAGTATGCTGTCACATTCTCGTAAATGGTCACTTCACATGGGCTCAGAGAGGGGGGTGACTGCTAGGTCACACAGCGCTTCACCATGGCGGGCGGGCTTCCTCGCGTGTCGGGGTCGCTCTGAATGCACACCCTCCTTCTCTGTGAGCCTGCAGGCCTTGGGTTTGCTAGTCCTTCTGAGACGTCTCAGCCTACAGCTGAGCCACAGCAGAATGCACCCAGGTGAGCAAGTCTGGGGTGCTGGGACAGTGGCAGGAAGAGAGACATGTGTGGATGGATCCAGGTCATACTGAGGTCACAGGTGAGCAAGTCTGGGGTGCTGGGACAGTGACAGGAAGAGAGACGTGTGGATGGATCCAGGTCGTACTGAGGTCGGGGACCACTGGGGAGTGGGTTTCTTTGGTGCTGCTTCATGGATCCGAGAGCTGCCCTCGTGTAATGGCCTGGCGGACCACGGTGAGGCAGCTGAGCCTGCAGCTGCACAGGAAGGGGCTCCGCTGTGTCGCACTGTCCTTGAGCTGTCACCCAGGCTGCATCCCTGCCCCGGAGTCTCAGGCAGAGTCCCTCAGATTCCTGTTTCCCCGACACATGCCTTGCCTTGGGGCCCTTGTGTGGGACCCGCATCTTTGAGTCGTCCCAGCCTCCCTCTGCTATCTTCAGACTGGAGTGACCGTCCCTCTGTCTTGGACTCTCGCTGGCCACATACCTTGGGCCACTTCCCACTGCCACCTCCGACTGGATCCATCTTCCACAGACGAGGTGCCCCCAGGCAGGAAGGGGCTAACTCAGTGCTTCAGAGTCTGGCCCTGAGCGGGTCGTGGTAAACCCAGGACAATCAGAGGGTGGTCCTCGATGCGCAGTTACTGGGGGTCATGTGTGCCTTCCCTTAATTCTGCCTTCTGTTTCCAGGAGGAGCGAGCAAAAGCCTGTTCTGACAAGCACTTCACGTGTGGTAGGATTGCATCCCCACAAAGTGCATATGCTGGAACCCCCAGTGTGATGGTATTGAGAAGTGGGGCCCTGGGCTAGCTGATGGTGTGGTGGTTAAGGTGCTGGATCCCAGGTGACCGGCTCCACAGTTCAAGTCCTGGACCTAACAACTTGAAAAACACGCCAGTCCACGTGTGTGTGCCCCAAATCTTGAGAGCAGAATGAAGGAGAAGGGGTTGTGGCGTGGTTATGCTCCCTGGGGGGCGATTTCTCACTTTCTCCTCTGTCTCTCTGGTGAGCACAGCAGCGATGTCTACCCCAGTGGGAACCTCGGAAGCTCTGGCTGGGAGGTGTGGAGAGGTAATTAGATCATGAGGACAGAGCCCTCGAATACGGGATTAACCTTTATGGAAAAGGCCCCACAGGCCAGGCGGTGTAGTGCTCATTCAACGGACCCGCACGGGGAGGCCCTGGGGCCGTGCATTGGGGCCTCCCTGAGCACACAGGGGTGTGTGATGTGCTGTGATCCATGCTGGCCGGGACTGGATGTGGCTCGTGTGAGGACGGGGCCGTGCATTGGGGCCTCCCTGAGCACACGGGGGTGTGTGATGTGCCGTGATCCATGCTGGCCGGGACTGGGTGTGGCTCTCATGAGGAGCCTGTTGGGAGTGCCTCTCATGGAAGGTCTGAATGAATACACTTAAAACAGAAAGTAGGCCCCAGAGAGCTCCCTCTCCCTTCTACCGTGTGAGGACAGGACTGAAAGACCTTTGAACCAGGCCAGCCCTCATCAGGCACTGCACCGGCTGTTAACCCTGGTCTTGGACTTCAGCCTCCGGACTTGGCAATGTCTGTTCTTTCTAAGCCACCCAGTCTGCAGTGTTCGCCCTGCAGGCCGAGGTGTGTGTACACGGACTGTAACCTCCACAGACGTGTCTCTGATAACACGGTCGTGGAAAACATGAACTCGGCTTGATTTGGGGATGCTGGGCATTGGTGCAGTTTCTTTTATGATTTGGGTTGGGGGCTTTCAAGTTTGAGCCCTCAGGGCTTTCTGGCACCCCGGATGGAGCAGGCCTGAGCATGGCGCCCTGGTGGGGCATGGGTCTATGCCCTCCCTCCCAACCTCCCACCCAGGGAGCTCCGAGTAGCTCCCACTGGGGCAGAATTTGTGGCTCCATGGCCATCTATGGATTTGGAAGCAAGCGGCTTCGTTCTGGGCTCATTCTTTGCCTCAGTGTCTTCCTCACGCTTCTGGCAATGGGCCGTACAGTGCAGATCAGCACCAAGTCCTCAGAAGCCCGTTCCTGTTGCCTCCACTCCTCTGACAAGTGACAGGGTCTGGCTTTGTGACATTCCGTCTATTTTCCAATGTTAAAGGGCCTGCAAAGGGAGATGCGGACATCCCCTTCGAAGAAGTTCTGGAGAAGGCCAAGGCTGGGGACCCCAAGGCACAGACAGAGGTGAGAACTGCAGTGTCTGGTGGGGAAGGTCAGGACCCGATCCTCAGAACGGCAGGCCTGGCTAAGAGTCCTGTGGCCCCTGGAAGAGAAGCAGTGCCATGGAAACGGGGACAGGAACCAGCATGCCGTGCCCCATCATGGGCTGAGCTCCATGTCGGTTGGGTTCCCGGGGAAGCACAGGTTCGCCTCCTTGTCTAGCTGACAGCTCACCTGAGGCATCACCTCCTCCAGGGCACCCTCCCTGCCTCCCACCAGTCGTCCCCCTCTAGCCCACTGTGGCTGCTTGCTCCATGCCCCATCCCACTCTTCCACCTCCACACACTTTCATATCCCCGAGTAGCTGGAGAGAGGCCACAGAAACACGCCCCTGAGCATGACTGCTCACCACTCACTCTGTCCCTGGGTACCGGCACACGTGGGTGACCACAGCCATCCAGAATGATTTCCCACCCCACTTTCCCCTGAGGAGGGTCAGAGCTTCCAGGCAAAACTGTGTCAGCCTTATACTTTGAAGTCCTGCCCACAGCCTGTCGTCTGGGCGTTCGGGGGTCAGGGAACACAGTCAGCCTTTTTGTGGGCTCTCTGTACTTGAGCCTCACTTTTCCCTCTAGCGAATGAGAGGGTTGGGCCAGGGTAGCAAGCCTTTGTTGCAAAGAGCCATTTTGGGCTCCATATGTCTGTCGTAACTCCCTTGTCTATGAAGGGCTGGGTCGCACCTGCCTTGCTGTGTTTTGGGGAGGGGTAGGTGCCCAGGAGGGTCCAGCCTAGTGCGGATGCCCAGTGGGATTCTGCTTCTGCCACCTTTCTTCTTGGTCTTGGTTACCCAAGTTGGGGGTGAGAGTTGGTGGGCTGGCTGAGAGCATGGGGCGGGAGTGGGTTCCAGAAACGAGTGAGCAGCATCTGGCTTGCAGGTGGGGAAACACTACCTGCGACTGGCCGACACCGCCGACGAAGAGCTCAACAACTGCACCGCCGTGGACTGGCTGATCCTCGCCGCAAAGCAGGGCCGGCGGGAAGCTGTCAAGCTGCTTCGCAGGTGCTTGGCAGACAGAAAAGGTAGGTCTGCCTGAGGCTTAAAACAACCTGCTATGGAGCAAGGAGTTTGTGATGCTGCGTGTTAAACAAACAACTAAAGCAGTAACAGGAAAAGCCAGTGCTGGTGACAGGAACTGCTACAGAGCTAATGGCTTTGCGATTTTAGACGTGGTTTTGAAAGCATAATGTGGAATATTTAATGAACCAAGCCATTTTCATCCCCTTTGGCTTGTTGTTGATGTCTACGAGGGGAAGTTAATTTTATCCCTCTTAGCTGATGGGTTCTGATCCAAACTGAGTCATCAATCCCTGGGGCCGGTTGTGGACGTTACCCTCGTGGTGATTTTTTTTTTTTTTTTTTTTCGATTT
>NW_006159886.1:1966260-1972757 GCF_000334495.1 Tupaia belangeri chinensis | reverse complement strand
ACAGAGAGAGACATAGAGACAGAAAGCGAGAAATCACCCCCCAGGGGGGATGGTCACGCCGCAGTCCCTTCTCCTCCATTCTCCTCTCGGGATCTTGGGCACACACGCACACGCGCCCGGCGTGAGTTTTAAGCCACCGGGTCCGGGACACGAACCGCGGTCGACTATGTGGGAGTCCAGCGACATAGCCATTACGCTAACTGCTGGTTCCCATGTGGTCTTGAAGCTGGAGAACATACAGTGTTCCCAGAGCCAGCTTTCCATCCAGCCTGGACAGCACAGCTGGGGCCCGTAAGCCCATGAAGGCCTGCTCGGATGTCGTCACTGTGGGGGGAAGAGAGCGTGGGCGTTGGGAAGTCTGAGGCACCGTCTAGGCCATGGGGTCATTGTTACAGCATCCTGCCTAAAGGAAGTACCCCCCGCCCCAGCCCCATGGAGCTCTGTGCTTCCTAAAGGTCCCATACCTCGGGGAAAGATGAAAGTAAATATCATAAAGCTGATTAAAATTTTTTTCAGAGTATGAAAGTTTTATGCTTATTACAGAAAATTCAGAATATGTAGAAAATATAAAGACATAAATTACTTATAACCTTGGAATCTAGAGAGAAGCTAGTTCTCTATATTTTGGTACATTTCCTTGTAGTTTTGTGTAATGTTTTAAACATTACATTTATCATATAAAATCTTCTTTTTTCGAAAATTAGACCGATGTCTGAAAAAACAGAATGGTGGTGGTCTGTTAGCCCGAATTTCTCACTAACCCGCCTTCATCTTTCCAGGTGGCTTGGCCTGGAGCTGGCTGGGGCAGGTTAGTGCAGCCCACATGGCTGTGTCTGGAGCCAAAGGTCCTGAGAGGCTGTGAGGGCAGCCAGGAACACAGGGCCAGTGGGCATGAGGAAGGCGGTGGGTGGGGCCTCACAACCCATGTTCATTTTTTAAAATTACTTTTTAGCTTCTTATTTACATTTAATTGCACATTTCTATAGTGCACAGTATGGTTTTTCAAAGTATGCACGTAGTACTTGACAGTCAAATCAAGGCTATTACCATATACACCATCCTCAACAGAGATACAGTCTCGTGCCTGTTAAGGTTTCTTCCTTGAGCCCTTCTCACCTACCCTCTCCCATCCACCCCTCCCTCACAGTCTGGTGTCTGCACTTGTCCTCCCTACTGTAATATGTTCTATTCTGCCATATACTGCTGACAATGAGCACATATTGACTGGGGATATACGATGTTTGTCTCTCATAGTTTGACTCATTTCACATTCTTACATTGAGCCCCTTCTAATCATAAAGAAAATTTGTACTTGTGGGAAAAATGTAGACAATGTTTTAAAAGGAGAAGGACACCCAGTCCTGCATCCCAAGTCCTACTGCCCTGCTGGTATCTCGGGCAGCTGGATGAGGAGGATGAAGGTAGCTACCGCTGGGCCAGGAAACCAGCTCACCATCTCTCCCTGGAGTTTGAGTTCTTGTGTTCCCTGGAAAGGGCTGATCAGTGTGTAAGACACGCTCATCTCGGCCGCCCCAGGAAGGGTGCACTATGAGGCGCTGTGGACACAGAAATGACCCTGGCTGGTCACTGCAGTAAGGCTGACCTGGGTTCGAGACAGCTCTGCTTTCTTTGCCCCAGTGGCCTCGGCCAAGCCAGTACATTGCAGTGTACCTCCATTTCTTCACCTGAAATGTGCAGAGGGTCCTGTGGGATAAGTGGAAGAGAGAGCAAGCCAGGAAGAGACCGAGGCCTCACACACCTGCATGCAGTGGACACTTAGTGGCCGTCTTCTGCAAGGCGTGTGGGGCCACTATCCTAGAGAGTGTGTCTCACTGGGGGCTTTGCTCAGTCACTCATTTTTATCCCAGGAGCCAAGAGTGCCTGATAGCTTCTCGCATGAGTCCCCTGCCTACGCCCTCGTGTGGCACCAGCAGCTCCCAGGCAGTGGGCCCGGTCTTTACTGCACCTGTCTCCTAGGCATCACCTCGGAGAATGAGCAGGAGGTGAAGCAGCTCTCCTCCGAGACTGACCTGGAGCGGGCGGTGCGCAAGGCGGCCCTGGTCATGTACTGGAAGCTCAACCCCAAGAAGAAGAAGCAGGTGGCCGTGTCAGAGCTGCTGGAGAATGTCGGCCAGGTCAACGAGCATGGTATGTGGCCTCTGCATGGGCACCTGGCCTCCCTGTGGGCACCTGGCCTCCCTGTGGGTTCCTGGCCTCCCCATGGGCGCCTAGCCTTCCTGTGGGCACCTGGCCTCCCAGTGGGCACGTGACCTTCCCGTGGGCACCTGGTCTCCCTGTGGCGAGAGGATGGTGGCATGTCAACAAGAGGACAGCAGAAATCCTGGCTCATTCATTGAACAAACTTATACCGAGCTTCTTGTAAGACCCAGGTTACAGGTGCGGGGTCATACAGGCCTGGCCCCTACCCCGGGGTGCTCATGGTCTACTCGAGTAGAAATCACACAAGGGGACAAGGCCAGGTGGTTGGGGTCAGGCAATGCCAACCAAAGAGGGTGGCACCCAGTGCTCTGTGATCGCAGCCACACGTGGGGCAGGCTGTGCCCACTGCAGAGTTGGAGCATCTCTGGGGTATGGGCCTCAGGACAGTAGTCCTGCCTTGATTCTCAGTCCA
Organism: Tupaia belangeri chinensis; assembly: GCF_000334495.1. Lineage (NCBI taxonomy): Eukaryota > Metazoa > Chordata > Mammalia > Scandentia > Tupaiidae > Tupaia > Tupaia belangeri. The sequence continues at coordinate 1,970,125 of NW_006159886.1, read as the reverse complement.
CTTGCCCTTTGCAGATGGAGGACCCCAGCCAGGCCCTGTCCCCAAGTCACTGCAGAAGCAAAGGCGGATGCTGGAGCGCCTGGTCAGCAGCGAATGTGAGTATGGCCGCCTGTCTTGCACCCACACCTTCCTCCATTTTTTCTGCCCCTAACCTGGCCATAGCACCCACTCCTTCCTGCAAAACCAGGCCTGCACCCTGGCTAGGACCTCAGGGGGTGTGAGTGGACTCAGTCCATTCCATCGGCATGAGCATTCTGGCACCAGATCTGAGCCCTGCCCACCAGGAGCGGTCAGGTAGACATGGGATGGAGGCTGAGGAGCGGTCCCCGCCAGATAAAGAGGCCTGGAGTAGGGGGAGGAGGCCACACGAGGGTGCTCGAGCAAGTCGGGAGGAGTGAGGCAGGGCCAACTCCATGACGTGTAATGGGGGCCCCCCGGCAGGGGACAAGCACCAGCAAAGCCCAGGAGACCCAGCAGGTGTGTGAAGGGCTCCTCAGTGTGAGACGTGGGGAGCTAAGGGATGGCGGGGCAGAGAACGCACAGGGAGGGGAGAGGTGTAGGTGCATGCTGAGCTGGGGGTGCCTTAGGGTCATCAGGCAAGGGTTAGAAGAGACTTTGCCACTCCACACGCAGCCACCCAGTCTGATCACCACTCTGTCCTCTTGGGTGGACTCTGGCTGGGGGCCCAGGTGAGACAGGTTCCTTTTTACCAGGAGAGCGGGGGTGAAGACCAGTCAGCCCCACACTTTTCCTGTGACCTTGGCCAAGTTTCTCTTTCTCTCTGGGCCGCCTGCTGTTCTGCACAGTGAGATGGTCCGAACAGAGACCCACAGGACCTGCCAGTCTCGGGTTTCCATTGTGTTTTGGGCAGGGGTGTCATACAGGGAGGATATGTCCCACTTTCCCACCAGGCCAGTGAGACATCTGTGTAAAGTGCCAGCATGCGAGCAGTGGGACCAGGTCCGGGGAGTGCTGCTGAAACACTCTGCTCCGGGGGCCGGGACCATACAGGAGACCCAGGTTCAGTTCCCAGTCCAACCTGAAGGCTGGTGGTGTGTGCTGGTAATCCCAGCCGGGAGGGGAGGCAGGTGTGGTGTGGGTCTGGAGCGTGCGCTCAGAAGTTGAGGCAGGAGGATCATGACACAGTGAAAGCCTGTCTAAACAGCAGCCGGTGGCGGTGGGATCCTGGCATCTGGGTAGGCGGACGGAGGCGCACCGGCTGGCTTCTCTTGCTCCGTTGGGGTGTGTGTGTGTTGGGGGAGCAAGCGTATCACACTGGAGTGGGGAGAAATCTGAGCCTCACAGAAACTGCAGGAGGGAGGAGGCATTTCAACATTCATCCCTGGGCTGCCGAGCACCTAGTGGTGTTTACAGTGAGCAGCCATGGCCCAGGTGTAGGTTCATCGTGAAGTAACGTACAGGCGGAGGGTACAGTGCTCCGTGTGCTGACCCGGCCGCCCAGCTCTGACTTTCCAACGCTGTGGGGGTTTGTGATGAGCTGGCTTACACCCTACTGCTGGGCATGGAAACTGCTGGAAGGTCACAGGTCGAGTGGGAAAAACACATGCCTTGAGCTCAGACATACCAGCCCAGGTCTCGCTCTGCCGCCCACCAGCTGTGCGAGCTGGGCAGGGCCTTGGCCCCTCGAGCCTCACCTGTAGGAAGAGACAGTCCTATCCATGCAGCATGTGAAGGGACAGCACCTCCAGCCCAGTGGTCAACCTGTATCTTCCCCCCACTGCTCTCCTGGCACGCCCTGGGCGCCGTCCTCACCCCGCCCTCCCACGCACACCCACACCAGATCACAGCTCTGCTGGCTCCCCGTTGTTGTTAGAACAGCTTGAGTTCTTGCCACAGCCCGGCAGGCTCCACGCTGCTGCCCTTCTCCCTGCACCACATTCTTGAACCTCGTTAGAGGACAGAGCAGCATGTGTGGAGGGCCTGCTGGATGCCAGCTCAGCAGAAGAAGAAGCCAGAGTCTTTCAGGAGCCCACCCCTGCCCCGGGGAACCTCCACCCTGTTATTCGTCGGGCCTCCCAGGTGTCTCCTGCCTCAGGGCTCACGGTCATCCTTCCCTCTGCCCAGCCTGCTTTTCCCAGGGCTGTCATGTGGCCTCATGCGAGGTACATCTTCAGCCCACCCCTGCCCCGGGGAACCTCCACCCTGTTACTCCTCGGGCCTCCCAGGTGTCTCCTGCCTCAGGGCTCACGGTCATCCTTCCCTCTGCCCGGCCTGCTTTTCCCAGGGCTGTCATGTGGCCTCGCATACATCTTCTGACTCCCCAGAGCCAGAATGTGGTGCCCTGCCGTCTCCCTCTTCCCGGCATTTTCCCAGGGTGCTGGTCCAGGCTGTTGTCTCCTCATGCTGTTGTGCTGACTGCTTCCCTGCAGGGCTGTCATCCCCAGGAAGCAAGGACTCTTGCTCTGTAGTACCCCTGCAGCCCACGCCCTCCCATGCAGGAGGCCACCTAGAAACTGACTAGAGCCAGCCTTTCGTGCCCAGCAGGCCTGCAGCAGGTGGGGGAGATTCTCATGATTATGGCTCACTTGTATTGATCCACTCAACACAGTCTCCCAGGCCAGCCAGGAGGAGAGCTCCCGACCTGGATGTAGCCCGTGATGACTCCCAGACTTCATTCAGAATCTCCCACCTCTAGACAGGAAGCCCAGACTGGGGCACATACTGAGTTTCACTCACCCATCCCAAGTAGGTTGACACTGGGGTGAGGGGGTGACAGGGGTCGACAGGCAGATAGTGGGCCTTTAGCTTATCATCTCGGATGGAGGGGTTGGTAGGCACATAGTAGGCTCTCAGAAGATCATGCTGGAAGGAGACATAGGTAGGAGCATAGTAAGCAGGAGTGTGGTGGGCCCTCAGCCTCTTGTGTCGGGTGGAGGGGTTGGCAGGAGCATGGTGGGCCCTCAGCCCCTTATGTCGGGTGGAGGGGTCAGCAGGAGCATGGTGGTCCCTCAGCACCTTGTGTCGAGAAGAGGGGTCGGCAGGTGCCGGAGATCTGTTCCAGCTGGGGTGGGTTGAGACTACGGAAGGCGATGAAGGCAATAAGAAATCAGGCAGAGACCTCTATGCTCTTTAGCATGTTCTCAGCCGACTACAGTCAGAGCAAGCTCAAGACTGCAGCGTCAGTGGCTAGGAGACGTACATTTTTATTGAGGGATGTTTACGGAAGTAGGGGCGTGGGGGAGGAAAAAAGATTTTACTCTAAAAAATGAGATATTCAAAGCATGGGAACAGTAATCATAAAACATGATGTCTGTTGGGAACCAGCAGTTAGTGTAATGGCTATGTCTCTGGACTCCCACATAGTTGACTGCGGTTCGCGTCCTGTACCCAGTGGCTTAAAACTCACACCGGGCACGTGTGCGTGCGTGCCCAAGATCCCGAGAGGAGAATGGAGGAGAAGGGTTTGCGGTGTGACTATCCCCTCTGGGGGGTGATTTCTCACTTTCTGCCTGTCTGGCGAGCGCACATGCCCTATAGCAAAAAAATCTCTCCAAAAAAAGAAAGAAAACATGATGTCTGTTTTGTTTGATAAACAGTCACAGTCCTCAGGGCGAGGAAGTCCATCTGTCTGGTGCATTTTCTTCTTAAATCTTGGATTACCAGATAGGGCCTTTTTGGATGAGGGGGTTTTTGTAGTTCAGGAGACAACACGGGATGTTTTATTAGCAGTTTTTCATAGTTTACGACACACAGAGGAGAAACCATTTGTAGTTAGGGACTATCTGTTGCCTACCTGTATTTAGATAAGAACTCTCAGTTAAGATAGGTAATCCCTTCCCCCACCCCACACCCGACACCCCACACCCACCACACCCCCCCCACCCTGCACCTTTAGGTGCGCTCA
>NW_006159886.1:1959842-1961106 GCF_000334495.1 Tupaia belangeri chinensis | reverse complement strand
GACACCCCACACCCACCACACCCCCCCCACCCTGCACCTTTAGGTTTGTTCATCCTGTCCCTGCCAGCTAGACCTGCCCTTCCTCTATTAACTTGTGAATTCCCGAATCTAGTTTGTTGAATTCCTGTCTGTTAATCAGCGAATTCTTGTGCCCCATCTTTGAATCCCTGTCATGGCAGTGGATATGCTAACTGTGCCTAACATAAGCTAACTCAGCCTGCAGGCCTAACTAGGGATGTTTACGCAAAATTAGTCTAAACTAACTTTAGTCTACATATGCTAATTACGCTAATTCAGTTTATACTAACTCAACCTAACATATGCTAATTGGGCCTAACACAGGCTGGTGGGGTGAGTCTCAGAAAGTAATTCCCAATTGCTGCCGCCTTAGGGGTCTGCATTCTTTTAGGATTATTAGCTGGTTTTATTGTAAAAGTTACTGTAAGGCTGGGGGTGTTAATTTATCCTTACGGGGTGCCATAGCAGAGAGATTGAAAGTAAAAACAGCACAAACCAGTACAACAAACACAGTTGAAAGCTTGAGCTCACAGCTGTGGTCTTGCCTGCAGCTCTCCTCACCCAAGCCTTGCTTAGACCTGAGAGGCAGCTCTTTAGTATCTGCCTGTGTTGGCTGCATGGCTTCCGCCAGGCAGGAGTGTGGTGGGCCCTCAGTACCTTATGTCGAGAAGAGGGGTCGGCAGGAGCGTGGTGGACCCTCGCACTTCATGTTGGGTGGAGGGGTCAGTAGAGTTCTTGCAGAGCAGTTGATGTCAGTGCTGTATGAAGCCCAAAGTATGGGGGACAGCGAGTGTCAGGTTGGAGGTGCAGGTTGTGAAGGATTGGCGATTGACCTGGTACAGTAACCTCCCGGCATCAGGAGCCGGGGAGGGAGGACTCTCAGGTGGAGGATGACTTGTCACAGAGGCCAGCGGGCTCACATGGAGGCTGGCACCCCGCACACCTGCTGCTTTCCTCCGCGGGCAGCTGGTCCTCACCGTCTGTCCACCTGGGTGCCCTCAGCTCCTGCTTCAGGCACTGTTGTGTGCACCTGGCCATCTGCGTTGGGGTCGCGGTGGGCTTGCAGCCTGGGAAGACTGCACTATCTTGTTTTTCAGCCAAGAACTACATAGCGCTGGATGACTTCGTGGAGGTCACCAAGAAGTACGCCAAGGGCATCATCCCCACCAACCTGTTCCTGCAGGACGATGACGACGATGAGCTGGCAGGGAAGAGCCCCGAGGACCTGCCGCTGCGCCCGAAGGCG
>NW_006159886.1:1945946-1958436 GCF_000334495.1 Tupaia belangeri chinensis | reverse complement strand
CCCTTCCTGGCTTGGGCGGCACATGGCACATCGCCCCGGTTTATGGGTGTTGAGCTTGGTGCTGTAAAATATCTGGAAGTCCTTTTTTGGAAGAAAGATATTTAAAGTATTCTGACAAGAAATAAACAAGGCTCTGTGTTTCCTTCAGTTTTTGAAACTAGCGGAGCACTTTGATTCCCTTACCATTTGTCTTGCTGAAAGTCCTCTGCAGGAGAAAGGTAATGAATCATCGGCATCTCCGCAGACGAAGAGCTGTTTCAGCTTTTAATAGCCTTTTGGAGAACAAAGAGAGGGAAACAGACTTCAGCAAGGTCTTCTTCACCCAAAGTGAAAAATGACAGCCGCTTCTGTGTGGGTTAATGCTACTCCCACAAAGAATGTTCCAGACTCCAAGTGGTTCTCTCTCCGAGCCCAAGTGGTTCTCTCTCCGAGCCCCGAGGTGCGAGATAACCATGTCAGATAAAACCCTCCAAAGAACAGATTTCACGATATTTTTAAATCCTCACGTTTTTGCATTAACTTGCTGGGAATGCTGCCGGTGTTTAGATTTACCTGCCTTTTCCCGGTTGGGTGTGGTGGGCCTTTGTTCAGCTCCCCGGGTGGGAAGCTGTTTTCTCCGTCCCAGTCCCGTGGCAGCAGAAGGCTCGCTCGCCTCAGAGAGCTCCTCACTGTCCTTTCCACACGACCAGATGCCTTACTCATATGTGTGTTTTGTTTTTTTCATTTCACTTTTTTCTCCTTTGCAAGGAAGAGTTTCTTTCGATTTGTTGGGTACAGAAAAGGAGACTGTAGTTTGTAGTCCTACAATTTGGGGCGGCCCAGGAGAAAGGGCTTGAGGGGAAGCTGCAGGGCCCCGTCTGGGCCTCAGTATGAACATTGCCTGTTCCTGAGAGCCCGTGTGGGCCGGCCTGCACACTACCCTCGCACAGGCCGGACAGTGCGGGTGTGCGGTCTAGAGCTGCTTTCTCAGCGAGGGGGTTGTGTAGCCCCGTGGGTGAAGAGCACATGACTGGCCCTCAGGTTGATTTTAACCAAGGTGGTTCCCATGGTGCTGTCCGGTTGGGATGGAGGTGGTGCTTAGGGGCAGTCGCGGTCACGGGGCCTCCTGGCCCTTCAGTGGGTCCTGCTGTTACCAAGGTCCCTGCAAAGGGTTAACTGGCAAAGCACCTGCTGGCGCAGGCCGATGGCAGCCTCCCCTCCCAGCTGCCGGCTGAGTAGCTATTGATTTCTGCTGGCCTGGTCTTCTACCAGGGGGTTTCTCCAGGGAAACCCTGAGGAGGCTCGTTTCCAGGAAGGCTGGTTCGGCCTCCATAGCAAGCATTTTGATATGCTAAAATACTAACACTTGGGGTGCCCGGTCACCTCCCAACAGGTGTGGGCCTGTCTCTATATATAGCGGATTGTCACCAGTCTGAGGAAGAGCATCCTCGTCTGTGTGCACATGCCTGTGTGTCTATGTGTAGATGTGCATGTGCTTAGAAAGTTCCTTTTTGACCCTTGTGGAAAACTCCTCTCAGTGGCCTCTAGGTGTTCTGGCCACCTGAGTTGATAGCCAAGGCCCTTGGGTGGTGAGGACCACGTCTGATGTTGTCACTGGATTGCCGGATGCCTCCTCAGCCCTCCCTCTGGTGGGTGAGATGAGGCACCCCGAGGGCACCAGGGAGGAGGGCACTGCCCATGGCCCGGGGCTGATGAGGGTCTGATGTGTCTTTTTGTTCGCCAGTGCCCTGGCCTGGCCCTCTTGTGGAGCCCTCAGCTGGGCTCTGGTGCGCAGCCAGGCCCCCTTGCCCCATGCAGGGCCAAGCCCTCTGAGGGTCTGTGCCCTGGACCCCTGGAGACGCCCAGGTCCCTGCACTTTGATCCATACCACACTACAGAGGATGCGCACTGTCTTCAGCCAGGGCACTATCCCTTTTTGTCCCCTGTCATCTCTCTCCTGTCTCCTCTGTGTCCTGACAGGGCTGAGAGCTTCTGCAGGTTCTGCACAGACCGAGCAGGCTGTGGGGCTGGCCCTGGTGGCAGAATCACTCCCTCCTCCCTGAGCTGCTTCCTCTCACCTGTCCCGCCCCTTCATTCATCTGAGAATTGGTTTTACCCTTTGCACTGGTGCCCTTCTAGGGAGTGGGGCCTAAGGGTAACAGCGGAGGACCACCTTTGAACGCGGCCGTGAGGGGTTGCGTGTCTGTCGTAAGCAGTATGTGAGTGCTGCGTAAGCGTGTGTGGGGTGGGTGTATATGTGCGCGTGTGTGTGCAGGTGTGAGAGTGTGGGGTGGGGGTAGCAGGCAGCTGGTTCTCAGAGTCTCATGCTTCTAGTGAAAGCTTCCCACTCAGCCCTGTGACAACTGAATCATGTCTTCATTCAGGTGAGCCATGCTAAGCAAAGGGACTGCTGTCCCTGTATGTACCGAACTTTCTGGAGTGCTTGTGCACTGCCCCTCATGGGAGAGCTTGTGGCGACCTCTTTAAAACCCAGTCTGATCTTTTTTTTTTCCCCTAAATATTTATTTTATTTTATTTATTCATTCATTTATTTTTTTAATTTGACTAGAGAGAAACAGAGGTTGAGAGTGAGAGAGAGAGAAAGTGAGAAAGCAAGTCGCCAGATTCAGGACTCGAACCCTGGTTGGCCATGTGGGAGTGTCCAGCACCTTAACCAACATGCCACCTGCTGGTCCCAGCCCCGTCTGATCTTATGCAGTAACACGCACAGTCCCCATGGTAGACAGGGAAGCTAGACCCAGGGTAGTGACACTCTTGCCGGAGAGTTGAGACACAGACCTGGCTCCAGATGAGTGGCTGAGGCCGTGTTGTCTCAGGAGGGAGGCATCGCAGGGTGAGGAAGGGCCACATGGGCCGTAGAGCATGGGAGGGCCCATGGAGAAGGGAACCAAGGTGGGAGAAGCCCCCTGGACCAAGGGCATAGCAGTGGAAACAGCAGGGACAGGTGGTTAGAGGAGGTCCTGGGATGGAGAACGAGTGGGAGCTCTTGGCGTTCACCTGGCCGCTCTTGCTCCCCAGGTGGTCAAGTTCCCCTTGCACGCCATCATGGAGATCAAAGAGCACCTGATCGAAGTGGCCTCCAAGGCCGGCATGCACTGGCTGTCCACCATCATCCCCACCCACCACATCAACGCCCTCATCTTCTTCTTCATCATCAGCAACCTGACCATCGATTTCTTCGCCTTCTTCATCCCCCTGGTTATCTTCTACCTGTCCTTCGTGTCCATGGTGATCTGCACCCTCAAGGTCTTCCAGGACAGCAAGGCCTGGGAGAACTTCCGCACCCTCACCGACCTGCTGCTGCGCTTCGAGCCTGACCTGGATGTGGAACAAGCTGAGATCAACTTTGGCTGGAACCACCTGGAGCCCTACGCCCACTTCCTGCTGTCGGTGGTCTTCGTCATCTTCTCCTTCCCCATCGCCAGCAAGGACTGTATCCCCTGCTCGGAGCTGGCCGTCATCGCAGCCTTCTTCACCGTGACCAGCTACATGAGCCTGAGCAGCTCCGCAGAGCCCTACACCAGAAGGGCACTGGTCACGGAGGTGGCTGCTGGCCTGCTGTCCCTCCTGCCCACCCTGCCTGTGGGCGGGCGCTACCTGCAAGTCCTTGGCCAGACCTTCTTCACCATGCCCCTCGGCCACTTCGTGGTCCTCAATGTCAGCGTCCCCTGCCTGCTCTACATCTACCTCTTCTACCTCTTCTTCCGCATGGCCCAGCTCAGGAACTTCAAGGGCACCTACTGCTACCTGGTGCCCTACCTGGTCTGCTTCATGTGGTGCGAGCTCTCTGTGGTCATCCTACTGGAGTCCACCGGCCTGGGGCTGGTCCGTGCCTCCATTGGCTATTTCCTCTTCCTCTTCGCTCTCCCCATCCTGGTGGCTGGCCTTGCCCTCATGGGCGTGGTGCAGTTTGCCCGGTGGTTCGTGTCCCTAGAGCTCACCAAGATCCTGGTCACCATGGCTGTCTGCAGCGTGCCCCTGCTGTTCCGCTGGTGGACCAAGGCCCACTTCTCAGTGGTGGAGATGGTGAAGTCCCTAACGCGCAGCTCCATGGTCAAGCTCATCCTGGTGTGGATCTCGGCCATCGTACTGTTCTGCTGGTTCTACGTGTACCGGTCGGAGGGCATGAAGGTCTACAACTCCACGCTGACCTGGCAGCAGTACGGCTTCCTGTGCGGGCCGCGGGCCTGGAAGGAGACCAACATGGCACGCACCCAGATCCTGTGCAGCCACCTGGAGGGCCACAGGGTCACGTGGACAGGCCGCTTCAAGTATGTCCGGGTGACCGAAATTGACAACAGCGCCGAGTCGGCCATCAACATGCTCCCGTTCTTCATCGGCGACTGGATGCGCTGCCTTTACGGCGAGGCCTACCCCTCCTGCAGCCCCGGCAACACCTCCACGGCCGAGGAGGAGCTCTGCCGCCTCAAGCTCCTGGCCAAGCACCCCTGCCACATCAAGAAGTTCGACCGCTACAAGTTCGAGATCACGGTGGGCATGCCCTTCAGCAGCAGCGGCAACGGCACCCGCGGCCCCGAGGAGGACGATATCACCAAGGACATCGTGCTGCGGGCCAGCAGCGAGTTCAAGAGCGTGCTGCTCAACCTGCGCCAGGGCAGCCTCATCGAGTTCAGCACTATCCTCGAGGGCCGCCTGGGCAGCAAGTGGCCCGTCTTCGAGCTCAAGGCCATCAGCTGCCTCAACTGCATGGCCCAGCTCTCGCCGGCCAAGCGGCACGTGAAGATCGAGCACGACTGGCGCAGCACCGTGCACGGCGCCTTCAAGTTCGCCTTCGACTTCTTCTTCTTCCCGTTCCTGTCGGCGGTGTGAGGACATGCCCCCAGCCGGGGCAGGCTTCAGTGCATGGCGCCATGAGGCCCTTCCCCGTGTGGCCACCCAGGCAGACAGTTGCAACACTACAGCTCAGTGTGTGCGTGTGTGTGCTCATGTGTGCAACCCAGGGCTTCGGAGGCCTTTTCCTCGTGTGTAGACTGCCCGGGCCCCGTGACGTGGCTGTTCAGCTCTGTCCACTTTGAATGCCAAGCGTTGCTGGAAATTGCATGCAGTCTTTAGCCACCACCCCAGCCTTACTGAGTGAAGCCGTGTGCCTGGCTAGACTAGAAAGATCCCCAGATCCCAACCAATCACTTTGCAGATAAATCCCTCCTCCTCCCCACCACCTCCAAACACCCTGTTGCCCTTTATTTACTTGTGTTGAATTTGTGTTTTTTAAAGAAACGATACGCATCTGTGTAAACTCAGTGGTAGCATTTCCTATTTATTTGGTTTCTGCTAAGCCCTGACAGCTGTTTGCCTGTCCAAGGGAACGTACCCAGCTGTTTGGGGCTGTGTGTCAGGGCCAGGCTGAGCTCTGGACCCTCAGTCTTGCTGGAGGCTCTCCTGTCCAGTGGGCGGGCGAATGTGTACAGGCTTTGCCTGCCTCCACCAGGACTTGGGAAACAGAAGGGAACCCCACCCGCGGGGGCCGCCTGGGCAGCAAGTGGCCCGTCTTCGAGCTCAAGGCCATCAGCTGCCTCAACTGCATGGCCCAGCTCTCGCCGGCCAAGCGGCACGTGAAGATCGAGCACGACTGGCGCAGCACCGTGCACGGCGCCTTCAAGTTCGCCTTCGACTTCTTCTTCTTCCCGTTCCTGTCGGCGGTGTGAGGACATGCCCCCAGCCGGGGCAGGCTTCAGTGCATGGCGCCATGAGGCCCTTCCCCGTGTGGCCACCCAGGCAGACAGTTGCAACACTACAGCTCAGTGTGTGCGTGTGTGTGCTCATGTGTGCAACCCAGGGCTTCGGAGGCCTTTTCCTCGTGTGTAGACTGCCCGGGCCCCGTGACGTGGCTGTTCAGCTCTGTCCACTTTGAATGCCAAGCGTTGCTGGAAATTGCATGCAGTCTTTAGCCACCACCCCAGCCTTACTGAGTGAAGCCGTGTGCCTGGCTAGACTAGAAAGATCCCCAGATCCCAACCAATCACTTTGCAGATAAATCCCTCCTCCTCCCCACCACCTCCAAACACCCTGTTGCCCTTTATTTACTTGTGTTGAATTTGTTTTTTAAAGAAACGATACGCATCTGTGTAAACTCAGTGGTAGCATTTCCTATTTATTTGGTTTCTGCTAAGCCCTGACAGCTGTTTGCCTGTCCAAGGGAACGTACCCAGCTGTTTGGGGCTGTGTGTCAGGGCCAGGCTGAGCTCTGGACCCTCAGTCTTGCTGGAGGCTCTCCTGTCCAGTGGGCGGGCGAATGTGTACAGGCTTTGCCTGCCTCCACCAGGACTTGGGAAACAGAAGGGACCCTAGGACCTCCCTTTCGAGTATGCAGAGAAAGTTGACTGTTCAGTTCTGTAGACCAGAAAGTCAGGGTTCTAAAGCAGCCAAAATAAAAACCTTTGGTGAAACGTACAGTCCTTTCCTTCTCTTCTTTGTTTAAAAGAAGTCTTTTCTTTTACATGCCTGAGAATGAATGGGTGTCTCCACTCAGAACGAAAAACCAGTGCAGTTGGAGTTACAGAGGTGCAGAACCGATGTTCGTGTAGTTAACACCCCCTGCCAAGGAGCAGACGCTGTCTCACCTCAGCTGCGAGGGGCCCCTGAGGCCTCTGCTGAGACCCTCGGGTTGCTGAGTGGCAGGGACCACCTGGTACCACCACTCATGGAGTGTCGGCCCAGGTGTCAGCTCAGATCCTGTAAGGTGAAAAGTGCAGTGTCACCATTATTTTTGAAGCTCAAATCGCTGATGAAAGGGAGCCTACATGGTGACTCATGGTTCGGGGACTGCCTCCCCGTGTGCTGTGTTTATGAAAGAGTACCCTGTATTTGATCACATACAGCGAAACCTCCACACGGTTACACAGTCTGCCTTCTGTAACCTTACCTCTTGCACCTAAGCAGGCAACTGACTTGGGGTTGCAGATATTCTGAAATACATAAATAAAGCATGCCTGCACCGCGTTTCTTAGGCATTATAAGTGGTCTAGAGATTATTTCAAGTATATGGGAAGATGTGCATAGGTTATATGTAAATACTCTGCCATTTTATACAAGGGGGTTTTCAGAAGGTGTGGAAAAACACATATTAAGAGAGATGATTTTCATGGGCATGGATTTCAGAAATTTTTTATACCAAAATAAACTTTTGCTTTTATTCCATTTTTTTGTGAACTTTTCAAGTCCCCATGCATAAGAGACTTAAGTGTCATGGATTTTGGTATCTGTAGGGCCTCCTGGAAGCAACCCCCTCGGGTACCAAGGAGGAGATTATCAGGACTGTAGTCATTTGGGGGTGTTACAACAGACAGCCTCCGACCAGGGAGGCGTGTCTGAGTCTCCAGTTCCTTCCCTGAGGTTGAGGACGGGTCCGGCACCTGCTGCCAGTGTGGGCCGGCCTGCCCGCAGTGGGCAGCGGTTCCACTTGTTGACTGCGGCTGGGAAGCCTCAGTTGTTCACACACTCTTCTAGGCCTGGCAGCCTTGTGTTGACGGTTCCGAACGTGGCCGCCTCCATGTTCCTCGGGTGTGCTGGGCTGCGTGGCAGCTGCATCTGTCCTGCTCCTGCCTGCTCCAGCAGTGCCTGTGTGACATCCCACGTTGATGAAAGGCTCGGGACGTACGTCGCTCTGTGCTGTATGCTCGCTCCTGGCTCTCTCCCTGGATGAGCTCACAGTCACCACCCCACACTATGAGGTCATGGTCACCACCACGGTCTTACTGCTCCACTCTGCCCTCCAGGCTCTCTGCTGATCACCCTGAGAGAGGAAGTCCTTGGGTCCTTGCTGAGCAAATGCAGATGGCCTCATGTAACCCTCACCACACCTGAGTGAGCAGCGTGCTGGGGAACTCCGTCCACAGACAGCAAAACAGGTTCGGAGAGGAGCTCACAGTGCATGGGAGCAGGAGAACCCGGGTCAGGCCCAGATAAGCCTGCCCCTGTCCTCTGCCAGCTGCCACTCAGCTCCCAAGCTTAGTTTCTGATCACCCAGAAGCCACTGCTGTGGAGGAAGGAGTGTTCCGGTCTCAGGGGAGTCTCAGAGTCCTAGGGTTTGGGCACTGAGCCTAGGCTCCTCTTTCCACTCTACCCCTGCATGGCTAAGCCGGCAGCTCCACCTCCAGGTCTCAGTGTCCAGATCTGTAAAATGGGAAGTCTGCGCTAGGCCGTGGGTTTTCAATACCCCTTAGCAGTCACACTCTCTTTAAGAAACAAGATGTGTAGAACTCCAGTCTAGTGAGGAGTGTTATTCCCAAGCTCAGATGTGAAGCACACAGCAGACAAGCACAGGAGTCCAGCAACCTGGTTGTGAACTTCACCCTCCTGCTTTCCCAGCTATGTGACCTTGGGGAAGTAAAACTTCTGGGGCTGTTTCCTCGCCTGTAAAATGGGGAATGTCTAAATCTACTTTCTGCAGCTGGCAACAGGATACCATAGACTGGATAATTCATGAAGAACTGAAATGTATTTGGTTTTAATTCTGGAGACTGAGAAGTCCAAGGGTCCAGAGCTGGCATCTGGGCATGGTCATCCCACAGTGAGAGGCAGAAGGCAAAAGGCGGAAATGAGACAGAAGGACAGGGGGTCAAACTTACCCTTTCGTCAGAAGCCCAGTGCTCGGATGACTAACCCATAATTCACTCATGACGCAGAGCCCACATGGCCTACGCGTTCCTTCAAAGTCCCACCTCCTGATGCCATTACACTGGCAATTAAGCTCCAAGGTGAGTTTTGGCAGGGACATTACCACCATAGCAGGGCTGTAACAGCACCTACCCCACTGGCTAATTCGAGGATAAATGGGTTCATGTTCTCACAGGGTGGTTAGGATAGTGTCTGGCACTAGTAATTGCTCAATAAAAATTTGTTGAGTTTAAAAAAGGCATTAAACGTTTACGGAACTTCAGATTAATTAAGAACTTCTAGATTTTTTCTCAACAGAGAATCGTACAATTCTTGCTCACTTTTGAAGAACTTAAACTTTGTGAAGATACTGCGTTTAGATTGGAACGGATTGGAGTGGCTGGATCCAAACGGATAATGCTGCATCTGCACGTACCCGCCCTACTCCCCACCAACACACGCCCCTGAGGACCCCTCACCTCCTTGGACGCCTCTCTGCAGCAGGGTTTAACTCCTCATGACTAACGTTCAGACATGCTTGGCCAATACCTGTGACTTGCCACCTAAAGTAGTCCCTATTTACCCTAAGTAATGAGCCATGAATGCATTCATTGCAGCCCTTGGACAAATATTTACTGCCTTGGGATGTCGAGCTAGACACTGTAATCCCACAGTCTGAGTCAAACCAGGTCCCAGCCTCAAGAAGATCTCCACCCTGGGAAGGGGGAGTAGGGAGGGCAGTTCAGAGACAAAAGTGCTGTGGTTACACAGGACAGGGGTGGACTTCCAGCCTGGGATCGCAGAGGAGCTAGGACGGCTTCCAGGGGGAGGTGGAGCTCGCCACCCATTGAAAACAGGAACCAATGGGTTTGGAGAGGTCGGGAGGGAGAATATTCACTATTCAAGGCGCAGCCAAGGAACAGCCCAGAGGTGACTTAGGAATTTGGCCTTTGTCCTGCAGACAGAAGGGTTCTGGTAGATCAGGGCTGAGCCCTGGGGAGCTGGCCTGGTTGTACTGCAGAGGAGAGAGCGTGGTGAAAGGTGGTCCCTACCCCAGTCCCACCCCAGCAGACCTCGATGGCGGGATTCTTGGCCACAGCCTCTTCGAGCAGTAAGCAGTGAGAATGCCTCCAGCCCCCGTGATCCTGTTGGCTCTCTGACTACCTCATCATCTCTCCTGGGGTAATCAGTCTTGCCTTCCTGGCCCAGGACCAGGTCTTAGGCACATGGAAGAATGTGCCCAAACCAGAACATTGAGAGCAAAGGCGCCTCCTGCCAGGAGCGGACCCCAGCCTCTACCTGGGGAAGGGCCTCGGGTTTCTAAGTGCCACTGAGGGCCCGTTACTTTATGCTGGAGCCAGGCCCGTAGTGGGATGCTGGGTCCCACCTTCTACCTGCCAGCATTTTACATCTGAAGACCCTTAAAAGTTCTTGGGGTAGCAACTCGCCCAAAGTCGTATGGCTGGGAGGTGGCAGGTCTGAGGTAAGAGCCAAAGTGTGTGCTGTCTCCTGGGTCGTGAAGAAATCAGCCTTTCCTCAGCATTGACTTCCCTCTTCAGAACAAGACCCCAGAGAAAGAACCAGCAAAGAACCTGCCGTCTGAGGTACAGTCATCGTTTAACCCCAGGCTACCTGCTCCCATGGGGCCAGGCCTTCACCCCATGAGGCTGTGAGGACACCCAGAGAGGGTGGTGGGTAGGTGGGGGGGGCGTCTCACAATGCTTCCATGAAGTATCAGCTGCATTTCAGCGACTGATGAAAGCTATAACTGGGTGAGGCCCTCTTGATTCTAAGCCCTCTGGGAAATCCCCCTCCCAGCTTTCCAGAGATGCATTCTTAAATGGAGGCTACACTGTCTCTCTGAAGTGGTTAAAAAAAAAGAAGAAGAAGAAGAAAAAAAAAAAGAAAGAAAAAGAAAAGAAAAGAAAAGAAAAAAATGGTATCGGAAACATGGCCCTGTCTCTTGTGGACAAGCTGTTGAAGACCAATTACCCAATGTTCATTTTTTCAAACACTCTCTTCTATGTTTTCTATCCTACATCATGTGACACATTCCAAGTGGCAAAACCCACCCATTCTCCAGTTGCCCATAAAACACAGCCTTGTCTGTCTTGAGTCTGCCATCTGAAGACAGTCTTGAAGCCATGCCAACCCCGACAGGCACACTTGACTGTTGAAGTTAAACACAGCCATCTGTTCCTTCCTTAGTCTCATTGAGAAGCCCCAGGGGTGCACAGCCCAACTGGCAAGGGCTTCATCTATGCCATGGTTTAGGTGATGATTTGTCCCCCAATGGTTCATGTGTTGAAATGTGGTTGGTCCCTAACTTAACAGTGTTAGGAGGTGGTGAAACCCTTAAGAGGTGAGGCCTTGTGGGTGTGTTCAGGTCATGGGGGCATTGCCTTCATAAATGGATTAATGCTTTCTTGAGAAAAGGAGTGAGTTCTTGCTCAGTGAGGAGTGGACTGAGAAAGGAAGACTTCAGTGCAGGAAGGCACGTTGCCAGATAAGATTGGGATGTGAGTGGATGGACTGAGAGTCGATGACCCAATTTCAATGTGAGTGGCACTATCTGGTAGGCTGGGGATATAGGAGGGACAAACGGAGAAGGTAGAGAGTTCTGTTTCTCCCCTTTCCTCTCCCCACATGCTCCCACCGGCTTTCCTGCTGTCGACTTTCTAGCCACCAAAACCGTGAGCCAAATGAACCTCTATTATTCTCCTCCTCCTCCTCCTTCTTCTTCCTTCTTTTTATTTTTCTTCTTTCTTCTTCTTTCTTTTCTCCTTCTCTGTCTCCTTCTCCTCCTACTTTTCCTTCTCCTCCTACTTTTTTAAACTTGCTAAAAGTTGTGGGCACTTGCGGGAGAGGAAGAGAAAGAGAAAGTTACAAAGCACTCCCCAGGGGTACAGAAGAGCTTCACGTCCTGCCAGGTACCTTCCTGTGTCAGTGAATTTCAAACATGGAATCTAGAAGGAATAGAAATTTTATTTGGGCCTTATGAGGCAGCTTGAAGACAACAGGTTCGGCTAGAAAACAGAAAGTAGTTAGGGTTTTATAAGCAGAAAATTATACGACACTGCAAGATAGTTAGCATTCTTGGAAGTGAAACTTCTGCTGAAATAGCAAAAGCTGTGAAGGGGCTGTGCTCCTGGGTTACAGGAACTACCAGAGAGATGACAGGAGATGGGATGTCCAGGAAACAGAAGGCCAGTAAGGTATTGGTGTGTGTCTTGAATTTCTCGGTTGCCTTGTTTCGAAGCCTGGCACAGGGGTGAAGTGGACCAAGGTTTACATTTCGTTCCAGGTGGAAACATGCAAGACTCTCCCCCAGATGGCTTTCTGACTCTGTTCTGGTGGTCCTAATCATCGTGTTTCCATTTGTCCCATTTCACACTTGAAAGCAGGAAATTTTCAGGGGCCTTGAACCCTTCCTGGAAATAGGGGCAGAATGGAGGTATAAATATTTTGAAAAGTAAATGGAGGACCAGCAGGTGGTTAAGGCGCTGGATTCCCATATGGCTGACTGCAGTTCAGGTCCCAGACCTGGCAGCCTGAAAATACGTGTGTGCCTGCCCAAAATCCCGAGAGGAGAATAAAGGAGAAGGGATTACAGCAGAGCCATTACCCTCGAGGGGCAGGGGGCAGTGACTTCTTTCTCTCTCTCTCTGTCTCTTTCTGGTGAGTACACGTGCCCTAAGGCAAAAACCTAAAATCACAATGAAACACTAAATGGATGAAAAACATGTATGGCAGATACTTTTAGATAGGAATGAAGAGAGCAGATAATGATATTCTCTTTTTTGAGAGATTTTTGCTATAGGGCCTGTGTACTCAGCAAAGAGACAGAGAAAGACAGAAAGCGAGAAATCACCCC
>NW_006159886.1:1932567-1945866 GCF_000334495.1 Tupaia belangeri chinensis | reverse complement strand
TACCCAGTAATCTTTTGTTTTCCCCCCCCCCCCCCAACAACAGCAACAAAAGTGTCCTTGGGAATTCGCTCAGGTCACTGTTTAAAAGTACAAGAAGCCGGAGCTCTCTACCACTGGTGAAGGATGACTCTCTCAGGGGGACGCAGGGTCCCCACTCCCCTGTTATTCACGTTGGCCTGCTCCAGGGCCAATTTCTGGTGGGCCTTCATTCCCTCTAGTGCTGTGACCCACGCCTGTCCAAAACTCGCCCTCGGTTACACACCTGGGCCAGGTAGGATGTGCGGCCAGAACTGGGGAAGGACTACCAGGAAGGACACGGGAGCATCATGAATCAGTTCCCAAGCCAGGACTCGCTCCACGCAGGTCCTGGGAGGACAGCCGCTCACCCCGGCCGCTCATCCCAGCCTGCCACTGGCTTCACACATGGAATGTGATTTGACCCTGCCATCGGAGCGCCGTTGCCCATGCCTTCCCCCCAAGGTGAGTGATGGTAACACACTGACCCTGGATGACCCAGACCCTGCCCTGCCCGCTAGCCCTCGCCAGTCACGGGTGTGTAGGAGGGGCGGCCTGCCCCTGGGGTCAACTCCGTTGTTTGAACTGTTGACATTTTACCTGTGCAGGGGAGGAATCTGACCCGGTCGTGCATGCCCAGTGTGGGCTGTGCAGGACAAGCGTGCACCCAGGGACGATTCTGCCCTTAGGCTCGTTGCCTGAGTGAGAAGCAGGACGCTGAAGCACCCCCAGGAAACTTGCGTGTGAATGCCACGGCGGAGGGAAACGCGGAAGCAGATCACCTCTCCTCTCTCGGCACTAGGGGGTCTCGCGTGATCCCGGTGACAGTGATTGATGTGTCAGACGTCCCCTTTGCTGGCACTCTGGGCTCTGCTCAGACTGTCTACCTGAAACACGCCTCCCTAACCCAGGGTCTGCCCATTCCCTCTGCTTCTCCTTTCACTTCTGGGCTGCCTCACCCCTGTCCTCCCTGAAGATTCCCTTCCCAGTGGTCACCCGAGGGCCCTGGTCCCATCCCCGTCCCTCACTGTTTTGTCGCACTCCAGACCCTTAGATGGTGACCCGTCCCCGAGCCGGTGGGGAATGGAAGTCCTCAGGTTCCACACCCGTGTCCCGCCAGGTGCGGCTCTGCTCTGAGCTGCCTCCTGGGGCGTCCTTGGAGCCCCGCCCTCTGCCTGCTTACCCCTGGAAGTGGGACTTCTACCAACTCTCACCACCTCCTCACTTCTGGGGAGGGCGTGCATCTTTGGGGGTCCCCCTAGTGTGAAGGTCCCTCGAGGCAGGGACTGGCACCCCTGGGAAGTGTGTGGCCCTCCTCAGTGCCGTCACTGCTCCCTGGCTGGCAGAGTGTCAGCTGTACCCTGTGGCCTCGGGCTGGCCTGTGCAGCTCTGGGCTCCCTCCCTGCAGGCTCTGCGGGCTCCCGTCTGCTGTCCAGGGCCCATCAGTCCTGGTGGTCCAGGCTGGTGTGGGTGCAGGTGCACCTGTGCAAGGACTGCCCGGAGCACCTCTGCCTACCAGGAGCAGGCCCACAGTACATCACAGGGGAAGCCCCGTGGCGCAGGGCTCTTCTGCCCCTCAGGGTGTTGGTGGAGAAGGAAACAGAATACGGCCCTAAAACACGCCACTTTGACATAGATATTTTTGAGGGAACAGCAGTGAAGAAGCAACAGAGTAAGAGCTCCTTCTAACCCCCACGCCTTCTGCCTGAGGACAGAGACAGTCGGCAGCTCAGAGACGGCACCGAGGGGCCCGCCAACACTTACCGTGGTTTGTTCCCACAAACTCACTTTCCGCAAGTCCTCACCTTTAGAAGCCAAAAGCTGCTTTTCCTCGCCTCATCGCTTGTCGAGAATGTATTGTTCTTTGTTAAAGATGATATACGAGGGGACTTCAAAGAGTCCGTGGACAAACGGAATTCAGCCCCACGGCCTGGGGGTTCAGAAAACCATGTCCTGTGTGGCTGCAGGCCCACAGTACATCACAGGGGAAGCCCCGTGGCGCAGGGCTCTTCTGCCCCTCAGGGTGTTGGTGGAGAAGGAAACAGAATACGGCCCTAAAACACGCCACTTTGACATAGATATTTTTGAGGGAACAGCAGTGAAGAAGCAACAGAGTAAGAGCTCCTTCTAACCCCCACGCCTTCTGCCTGAGGACAGAGACAGTCGGCAGCTCAGAGACGGCACCGAGGGGCCCGCCAACACTTACCGTGGTTTGTTCCCACAAACTCACTTTCCGCAAGTCCTCACCTTTAGAAGCCAAAAGCTGCTTTTCCTCGCCTCATCTCTTGTCGAGAATGTATTGTTCTTTGTTAAAGATGATATATGAGGGGACTTCAAAGAGTTCGTGGACAAACGGAATTCAGCCCCACGGCCTAGGGGTTCAGAAAACCATGTCCTGTGTGGCCGACTGCGATTCAAACCTGGCCCCAGCGTGCTGAAAAATACGCTGGCCGCACGTGCATTCTGCATTAAATCCTGACTGGAGAGAGAAGTGGAGGAGGGACTGCGGTGTGATCGTGCCCAGCGGGGCTGCTTTCTCCCTCCTCTCTCTTGGGAGCACACGCCCTCAGGAAATTTTAAAAAATAAAGTGGAGGCCGGCACGGGGCAGGTGGTGTGGTGGTTAAAGCTCTGGACTCCCAAGGGGCCAACCATGGTTTGAGTCCTGGATCTGGTGACTTGAAAGACACACCAGTGTGTGTGTGTGTGTGCCCAAAATCCTGAGAGGAGAATAGAGGAGAAGGGGTTGTGACACGGCCATGGCCCCTGGGAAGCGATTTCTCTCTTCCTGTCTCTGGCGAGCACACGCGCCTTATGGCAAAAATATACAATAATAATGATGAGGTCCAAGCTCTCTGGCTAGGAAGATAGGGTTAGGAGTCCACAGGCTGGAGAGTGCGAGACAAGATGGAGTCACTATAGTCAAGCCTTGAATAAAACTCAGTTGCTGCTCTCGCTAGAAATCAGTCATTCGCGCTCACTGCTTGCTTACCCAGAGCGCTCGCGGCTGCGTGTGGATAATGACAGCTGGCCCTAGCACGTTCCTCTCAGTACTGCATTCCAGCCAGGGGTGCGGGCGCTCCTGATCTGGAGAACAGGCTATGTCGCTGGACTCCCACGTAGTCGACTGCGGTTCGAGTCCCAGACCCGGTGGCTTAAACTCATGCTGGGTGCGTGTGCACGCACGCAAGGTCCCGAGAGGAGAATGGAGAAGGGATTGTGGCGTGGCCATCCCCCTGGGGGGTGATTTCTCACTTTCTGTCTCTCTGTCTCTCTCTGTCTTTCTGGCAAACACATGTGCCCTATAGCTAAACCTTCCTAAAAAAAAAAAAAAAAAAAAAAAGGGGTTTGTTTTTCTTTCCCCAGTAGTCCTTTCCCCCAGCTCCTCAAACAAAGATAGTTTACATATAGTTTTTTTTCTTTTGTTGTTTGCCAGGGCCTATATAATTGGGCTACTCCCACCTGTAGTTAGGTGACCCACCCGCACCCCCCCGCCACCCTTAGCTGGAAGCTTCGACTCCTTCCTAATAAACTTTGCTGACCATCCTCTTGGTTTGTCCACGTTCTAGTTCTCCATGAGCGTCAGGCAAGAACCTGCGTAAGCTTTGGTTCTGATCACCCAGCGCCCCTGTGTCAATAATGATAAAATAAAATGGAAACATTAATTGGAAAAATGGAATTTAAGTACCAATTTTAGTACCAAAAAAGGGAAGCCCATGCATCGTTTTTCATACACATGTTCCACGAATTTTTTGACGACCCTGTGCGTAAGTCCCCGTTCAAGCCAGTGCCAAGTTATCTTCTGTAAGGTTTCTCTGGGTGTCGTGCCCTGACAAGGCAATAAAGGTGCTTGCTTTTTTCTTGTTAATCCTCCTTTGTGACAGAAGTCTGTCCCCACTGCGAATCTGTGAGGGTGGAGGAGAAATTCTTTCCTCCTCGACAGTGGCGAGCCACAGAAATGAGCTCTGGGGAAGCCCTCGTGGAAGGGCGTTGGGGTCCATTTAGTTTCGAAGGGCAAGTACTAGAGCTTCCTGGCTCTCAGCACAGCGCCGGATGACAAGCACCTCTTGCTGTCTACGGCAGAGACAGCTGCTCCGCGTCCCTCCACAGCCCTTCTTGTATAGGGTAGAAGCCCTGATTTTGAGCTGGTCCTTTGGCTTCCCAACAAGGACCACATCTCTGGGTACGTGTAGCCACAGGAGTAATTTCGGGTCCAGAGGGGTATCGCGGACGGCTTCTGCAGGATACCCCTGTAGGACAGAGGCATGACTGACCCTCATCCTCTCCTGCCATCTTGGACTGACAGGACAATGACAAATCCCAGAGATGAGGAACAAGAGAGACAGGGCCTGGGTCCCTAACAGCTTTGCAGGGTGAATGCCAAACTATTTATAGCTTAGACTTCGGCAGCCGGGCAAGTCTCCTTGTGTAAGCCACTGGGAGACTGCTTGCTCATGGGGCCTCCGGAGTGTCTCTCTCCCACAGCATTCTCCGGGCACTGGGCCATCTCCTCTGACGTGGCTCAGTAGACAGGAGCGTGGCTGCTGGGGGTCACCAACAGCAGACATCAGCAGCCTTCCCACCCTGCCTGACTGGAGGGAATCCAGGTTCTAGTCAGGCCCTCACCAAGCAACACCCTTGACCCTGGAGATGTACACAGATCCTAGACCGCCCTTGGCTGGTGTTGGCTCCAGGCTGCCTCAAACCCCCTAGTTCTCCATACCCACTCTCTCCCCCGTTCCTCTCCCCACACTGCAGCTGCTGCCCTCCTCTGTACAGCCTCTTAATCCTCAGCGTGGGCATAGGATTTCTCCCAGGGAGGGCTAGGTCCACGCTGTAGTGTTTATCAAGACTTCAGGGAAGGTGTGGCCCAACATGAGGAAGGAGCAACCATGTGTTACTGAGATTCCCCAGGGTACAGGCCGGTGCTAAGCCCTTGGGGAGGATTGTTTCATTTATCCCACCGCATGAGGTAGGGGCTGCTCTTCTCCACGTCTTGTAGATGAAAACTTGAGGTAAGCAAAGGTAGGTAGCATTCCCAAGATCTACAGCTAGATCCAAGCTGGGCTTTGAATCCAGGTGCCGCGTAGGCTGCTCGCTGGCCGTGGTGATGGTGCTCAGAAAACATTCGTTGAGTGAATAAAGGAATGATCCACTAGAGTTGCAAAGACAGACGGTGATCTTTCTAGGGGAAGCTGATTCTTCTCCGTCCTTACCTTTCAGAGGCTTTGTGAATGCGTTATGTGAGTACCTCACTGCTCCGAGCAGCTGTATCTGTCTCGTGTGCCTGGACTTTTTGCAGGCATAGATCTGAGAATGGAGTTCTTAGCATTTCCATTTGTATTTTGTTTCTCCAAATATCGCTGCTGGTTCCGCTGCTCAGCCCCTCTCTGGGAGGCCTCCTGTCACTTGGATGTGTGGGCGCGTGTGTCACGCTAACGACATCCAGGTAAAGATAATGGTGCTTTGTTTTTCTAAAAAGGGGCCTTGCTGTTTGAAATGAATCACTCACAACTTGAACAATTATTTCAAGCTCTAAAAGCTTCTTGGTTGCTAAGAAACCACCCCGTGGAGGATGGTAAAGCTGTCGTTAAAGTTGTTCGTCAAGTGGTTGAACTTTGACAGCAGTCTGGATGAAACAATAGCAAACAACAGAAAACTTCGGTTCCTTCCACTTTCTTTCCAGAAATGATTGAAATCAAGCCACCGAATCCTCTGCTTTTAACTTCTCTCCACTTAACTCATGCGGAACTAAAAAGGATAACTGCAAAGTGCAGGTTCTACAGGTAAAAGAATGTATTAGTCATACAAAGCAAGCACAAAACAAGGGTCAGCCCCCAGGGAGGTAGTCAGACCCACCAGCAGCACAGCCGAGGGAGGACAGCGCGTTTGCCGACCTTGAAGAAACGAGGCTCTTTTCATATTAGTGAAAGGGAGCAGCGTGTGCAAGCTGTTCCGGAAGGGCTGACGGGAGGTTCTCGTGAAGACAGGGAGAAGGGACAGGCTGGCGGAGTGCCCACTAGCAGGCGCTGTCTGAAGCAGCTTAGCAGCGATGGTGGTATTCCCTTCAGCAGGGTGCGAGATCAGCCTAAGGAGACACAAACCTGGAATAATCTTGGGAAAGATTATTTTTTCAAAGGGATATTTTGCTATAGGGTGCATGCACTTGCCTGAGAGACAGAGACAGAGAGACAGAAAGTGAGAAATCACCCCCCAGAGGGGATAGCCACACTACAATCCTTTCTCCATTCTTCTCTTGGGATGGGATCTTGGGCACCCAGCATGAGTTACAAACCTCTGGGTCTAGGACTCGAACCACGGTCGGCCATGCAGGAGTCCAGTGATGTAACCATTATGCAATCTGCTGGTCCCAAGAAACAACGTTCTCATCAGTATCAGTCTCATAGACCACGGGCAGTAACTAACCAGTAGGGAGGTCGGCCACTCACTCTTCCTTTTAGTTCTCTAGCCCTTGCTTACTCTTTAAAATTTTTGCATATCAGTCTGTTTTCTAGACACTTTACCTTCACACTAGCGAATTTGTATTTTCTTTTTTTTTCCTGCAAGCAGCCAGAAGGGACCTTTCTTCTTGTACGATTCGCAGGAGGGAAGAGGGTATCCTATGTTGAGTCCCATCCCCTAAGAGGCCGAAGTTCTGAGTGTTGGCATTTCTGAAAGCTCTCCAGATGAGCCAAATGTGAACCTGGAGCTTTGTAGGGGCAGCCGATCTGGACAGAGCACTAGTGGCCTTTAGAGATGGCCCGTGACACTTCAGGCCGAGCAAAAGCTCTCACAAAGACATAATCTACTGTTGCACTGCAGGACAGTGTAAGCTAAAGGAAGGCCAGGGGAAAACTGCTTAGAACCACGAGATGCAAGAACCACGGAACGTTGGGCGTGGTGGCGCCTGCCCTATGGCAAGAACCACGGAACGCAGGATGCTCCCCAGCTGCGACAATAGAGAATGCCTGACTTTACCTTTAGCTTCCTCCCCCCACCCCCCGCCCCACTGCTGTATAAGGAAACCCCTGGGAACAGCTCAGGGCTGAGCGTTCTCCATCAGAAATGCCCAGCCCACCCGATCCCTGCTTTCTCTACCTTTCAGTCTGTCTGTCTCCTCTCCCAATCCACCAGACGCTTCCACTCAGGGTTCCATGCTCCTCTGGTGCGCAGGCCAGGCAGGGCTGGGAACCAGGGGCTGAGCTCAGGCAAGACCAGAGATGCGGTGGCCAGGCACATCCGATCCCTGCAGAGCTGCAAGAGCCTCCAGAGGAGGCCACTGGGGCCAGAGCACAGGCGTAATGGGCTAGCTCCTGCAGAGCACCCCCCGCTCCAGACCTTGTGGCTTCTTTGTGGGTGTCACCTGTCCATCATTTCCAAACATGGACTCTGCCAAGAATTTTAGATAAATGAATAAGGAGCTTTGTTTGGCGATCTTAGGAATTGTAAATCAGGAGACATATCGGGCAATTGGAAAAGTCATGCTACATCTCTGCATAGAAAAACATAGGAAAAAATATGTCAGTGGGCCAGCAGGTGGCATGGTGATTAAGGTGCTGGACTTCCGCACAACTGACCACGGTTCAATTCTCAGACCTGGCAGCTTGCTCTCTCACTTCCTCTTTCTCTCTCCCTCTCTCTGGTGGTCTCACATGCCCTATAGCAAATTGGAGAATAATAATAAATAAAATTAAAATAAATCTTTTAAAAAAATTTTTTAGAGAGATTTTTGCTATAAGGTGCATGAACTCTCCAAAGAGACAAAGACAGAGAGACGGAAAGTGAAAAATCATCCCCCAAGGGATGGCCAGGCTGCACTCCCTTCTTCTCTGTTCTCCTCTTGGGATTTTGGGCATGTATGCACACACACACCTGGTGTGAGTTTTAAGCTGTCGGGCCAAGACTTGAACTGTGGTCGACTAAGGGGGAGTCCAGCGACATAGCCAATACGCCACCTGCTGGTCCCAAAATAAATCATTCTTAACAAAGAAAGAAAGAAAGAAAGAAAAAAAAAAGAAAGAAAGAAGAAATACATCATGGCTTTTCCAATAACCCAACAGATTTAGACAGAACCAAAGAAGTACTCTGGAAACGCGAGGAGAGGCAGGGGTTTCCAGCGGCATAAAGCTTCCAGTCAGTACAGGGTGGTTAAATCGTTTTGGTTGGAAAGAATGCAAGGGTTACATGAACAGTGTAAGATGAAAGAGGAGCATATAAGGGACCTTGGATAAATTCATGGAAAATGGAATCGAAGCACATTTGTTTTGGTGCAAAAATGTTTAAATCCATGCATCGGTTTTTCACAATACACGTTTTCTATGAACTTTTCGAAGAACCTCTCTCATATGTTCATAAAACAGGAGTCCAACACTGTCTGGACACATACTTTGAGTGATTTCGGTTGCCTGGCGTCAAAGGGTGAGGTGGCTCCGCGCCCACCTTCCTCAGCCGGCTGCCTGAGATGTGTGCGCACCCTGCCGTGTGAATGGCCTCCCGACCCTTGTCTTAGAAAGACTTTATTATTCCTCTCTTCACGCACTACACTTCCAGCTCAGCCTTGTAGGGAACGACTGCTGTCCCTAATTCACACACGGGGAACCTAGGCGTGAGGAGGCCTACCAAGGCTTGCTGAAAGGCCTGTGGAAAAGGGCTCCAGTGGTCCCCACCAGCTCTCACCAGCTCCCTCCACCTCGGGACTGGTCTTGGTGACCGATAGACTACAGCAGAAGTGATGAGGTTCATTCAGGAAATACTGTGGTCTTCGGCTGGGCTTCTCTTTTTTGGATCAGTTATTCTGGGTGAGGAAGCCATGCCGTGAACAGCCCTATGGGAATCCTGAAGCCTCGAGCCAATAGCCACATCAGGGCTTGGAAACAGTCTCCTCTCCTGGATGGTTCTTCAGAGACGGCAGCCACGGCCAACAACTAGACTGCAAACTCTAGGAGACCCTGAGCCAGAACCACCCAGTTCATCCACTCCTGGCTTCCCGCCGGCCCTCAGAAACTATATGAGGTGACAAACATCATTTCAAGCTGCTAAAACTGGGGCTGACTTGTTAGGCAGCGTAGGTAACTGAGACAGTTCCATCACTGTAGGAGACAAGGCTGGGATTAAACCCAGGTCACCTGTCGCTGCCTCCCTTCCTCCCGGACAGTCATGTCTCTTCCAGGCACATCCCCTACCACTCTCTTCTCAGAAGGAGCCTGACAGGGGTGCAGTGATAAAACACAGTGCTTTGTGAAGCTGGCCCACATGAGAACATTCCCAGTTCAAGCCCAGAGACCTCCCTGAGCATGCTGGGCAGACACATGCCCATGACCCAGGAATGGCGGAAGCCAGGGGTGGACTGCAGTGTCAAGACTCCGTTGGGAGTGCCATCTCTCATTCATGGAAAAAGTGACTAAATTAAAAATTAAAAAAGTCCTCAGGAGGCTCAGAATGTTTTCACAAACTCTCTGAGCTGCCATATTTGCCAGACACGGTGGGGACTCCACGCTTTTTGCTCATTTTGAAAGAGTTGTGTTTTTCTAGATATTTCGATCACTCCCCACTCGGGCTGCTTTAATAAGGCTTAAGGCAATAACACTTTTTCTGCCCGCAACCTGCCACGGTCTGCAAGGTCATCCCGAGGCTGAGCTAAGGTAAGAGACGACGGTGCTGTCGCCTGCGTCAGCCTCATTCACTCTCGCTCACCCCCGCCTTCCTCATTCATGGGTTTCCCTGCTCGGTGGGGTCTGGAGGAGGGGTCAGAGCACCCCTGCATCTTAGTTCCGTCCGTCACATGACTGGACGTTCAGTCAGACTCCCTGAGCCTGTTTCCTCATGGGAACAGTGCAGGGGAAAGTACCTCCCGCTCAGGACGGGAAGATTAAATATGCGCAGAAGGCCCCTGCAATGGGGCGGCCCATCCCTCCCCCCTTTCCCTGCGCACCCTGGGTTTTCCCCTCCCTTCCCTCACCCTGCTCTTACAGCTGCTCTGCTCCAGCAGAGCAAGCTTCGCCAGACGTGTTCAAACCCGGGAGGGTGTTTTGTTACAGAAGCCGTTCCCTTTCTGAGGCTGTTTGGATTTCAGCAATAGTCATTTCTTTCAGCAAAAAGTGGCAGCAACTTCGTGTGTTAATAATTCATGTAGGGACCAGCAGTTAGCGTCATGGCTATGTCGCTGGACTCCCACGTAGTCGACCACGGTTGGCGTCTCGGACCTGGTGGCTTAAAACTCACGCCGGGCGCGTGTGCGTGCATGCCCAAGATCCCGAGAGGAGAATGGAGGAGAAGGGATTGCGGCATGGCCATCCCGGGGTGGGGGGTGATTTCTCGCTTTCTATCTCTCTGTCTCTCTCTGTCTGTCTGGCAAGCGCACGTGCCCTATAGCAAAAACCTCTCCAAAAAAAAAAAAAAAATTCATGTAAATAGAGAATCCCAGTTGGCCCAGGGGAACTTGGCCACACGTCCCCTCAACTCTGCAGGTGGATTAAACCAGTGTCCACTATTTACAGTTTATCCCGTGTAAATATTCACAGCTGGGCCGTGGAGGGTACTGTGATTCCGTTTTCTATCCGTCAGTAGTAAAACTTTTTGTTTATTCTGGGTTTAACAATGACCTAGTTTCCTATTTGTCTGTTTTTTTTTGTGTTGATCATGCTGATTTTGATTTATGATTGATTCACGTGCCAACAGTAGAAAACTCCCCTTGATATGTTAAAACTATCATTGGAACCTCTTGGTTTCTGCTTCCCCACCCTCCTTAGATATGCTGTTCTGGAACTTTCCACCTTTCTGCTTCACTTGGGCTGCTTATGGTCAGCCGACCACAGCTGGCACCCCACATGCCCTTCCCATCGCCCTCACTCCCGTTCCTGTCCCCTGGGTGGAGCCTTGTTTTCGGGGTCCCACATGTATTAGAACACAGGCTGATAGAACTGAAAGACCTCCAAACACGACGGCTTATGCCATGTCCTCACCTATTTTCCCTGAGAGTCTCTACTTTTTTTGTTCTGGTTCCTGAGAAATTTCCTCAATTGTATCTTCTTCCAATCTTTGCAAAAATCTTCATTTTTTTATAATCAAGCTTCCAATTTCCATGGTTTCTTTCTCTTATTTTTTTTTAGAGGATTTTGCCCTAGGGCATATGGGCTGGGGTGGGGGGGCACCGTGAGAGGAGACAGAAACAATGAGAGAGAAAGCAAGCCATCACCCCCCAGGGAGGATGGCCATCCGCACTCCCTTCTCCTCCGTTCTCTTCCGTTTTCCTCCTGGGATCTTAGGCACACATGCCCACATGCCTAGTGTGATTTTCAAGCCACTGGGTCCGGGACTTGAACCATGGTTGACCGTGTGGAGTCCAGTGATATAACTGCTACACCATCTGCTGGTCCCCTGTGGTTTCTTTTTATTTTTGAGTGTTCCCTACATTTTATCTCTATGCAGATATTTGTCATGGTATTTTTTTTAATTATTCCATTTTTGGACCTGCATCTGAAGGTTTCAGTCCATTTTTCTTCTGTCTTGCTTGCTTTTATCTTGGCGTCTTTCACAGTCGTGCTGTCTTCAAATGTCTGGCGGTCCTTGGCCACCTTCTTAAATCTCAGTATGAAGCGTTACCCAGCTGGCAGCTTCGCATTTATGCAGAGGTAAGGGGATGTTCGTTATACCACAAGCCCCCTGTAGGGTGCTTTGGTTGAGCAGAATCTTTTGGGGATTGCCAAATGTCAGAATCTGGGTCCTTCTCCGCTGCTCAGTTTCCCAGTGAGGAAGCATTTAATCTTCTACCTGGCGTGGGCGAGTCGGGTGTTACCCACTTAGTTGGCACCCCACCTCCAGCTCCTTGGTATGATCCCTAGGGACCTCCCACCTCCTGCAGGGGTGGGAGAGGGGCACTTACAGAGGCAGACTTTCAGAAAATGACACCAGGCTCCCCATATGCACTCTAGGCTTTGGGGGTCCCTGATGGCTCCAGCCTTTGTAGAGGGGATTATGGCACGAGTGAGTTTTCTTCCAACAGCCCCATAACTGGTCCAGGGTCTGCTCTCCTCGTCAATAAGCCGTTTCCTCCTCATTCTTCTGCTTTCTTGCTTCCAAAGGCTTCAGGGCCACTCTCCCCTCCCCTTTTCTCTTTGTTCTCAGGGGCTTCTGTGTCTTATCCCAGTACTGTCATGTCTGTGGCTTTTGGAATAAGGGGTGATGAATAACATGTGTTTAACCTATGCCGTTCAACAGGATTTTCTGGGCTCCTGCACAGGAGCCAATATTTGGTCCAAATAGGCTTTGCTTGGGAAGCAGAGCCTGAGGACAGTCAGGGCCAGACTTGTGCTGGGACCAGGAGCACGGCGGTGGAGGAGGATGCCCTGACCCTCATGTCAGACGGTGTCAACGCTGGGCCGTGCTGTGGCAGAGAGAAAGGGCAGAGGGACCAGGGGTGGGGGGCGAGCCAGCCTGGAGCCCGGGAGGCCAGGCTTCAGCCTCAGCAGAGGAGGTTCTTGGTGGGCCCAAGGCTGTGGAGTCATCCCAGCGGGGGAGATGACGTGACAGTGTCCAGAAACGCCCAGCACATCACCTGCAGGGACCAAGGTGAGTCAGTGGCCAGAAAGGACAGGGCACAGCTTGTAATTAGGACCCTGGGCTCTGGGTGCACTGCCCCAGCACTCACGGAGGCCTTGTGTGAGCCACCCTCTTATTTATAAAACGGAGGGGTTCAACACCTTCTCTGTGCGGTGACTGTGGGAGACAGTGCACCAGTTCTCAGTCCAGAACCTGGTGGGGTGGGGCTCCCAAGTCCCCCGTTAATACCAACATGGAGGGTGGGGGCAGGCGGGCAGGTCACCGAGGCGCCCTGTGCCGGGCCCAGGCCTGGATGCAGCCCAGTGGTGTTGGGAGCCTCTGGGCTTGCAGGGCTGGGAAGACAGGTGATCCCGACGGTTGTCGCTGCTGTGGGTAGATGACAGCCTGTTAGTGAGAGAAGTCGGGGAGGGAAGTGGAGTCAGAGCACCACTGCTCACAGCCACGGCTTGGAGCACGGGCTCGGTACAGAGCAGAGGCCCCTCCACGTGGGCAGGCCCAGCTAGGCCAGGCCTGGCCACTCCTATCCAGAAGCCCATTTCCCACTGCTTCCTGGGCTCTGGGCCACGGTACCTGGCCCCCTGGGAGCCCCTATTCACCCCCTGTCACCAGCAGCTGCTCCTCTGACTCCTACGCCCCGCTAAGCTGCCCAGAGAGTCTTCCCCATGCTACCCCCAGGAAAGGCAAGGGGGCGTCCCCATGGGTCCCCATCCCACGGTAGCCTCTGGCTG
>NW_006159886.1:1925838-1932024 GCF_000334495.1 Tupaia belangeri chinensis | reverse complement strand
CCCCCCCCCCGCCACTTTCACCACCAAGCGTGAATCCTGCTCTATGAATTGGGGCATAAGTTAAATTAGGTAAGCTCGATTTCTAAGTTTCTCTAAGGCTGTTTCTCCATACATAAAATGGGTCTAACAGTAGCATTGCTCCCACCCCATCCCTGCAAAGAGGAGGACATGAAGCCTCCACTCATAATACTTTCCAGGCAGGTACCAGGTTACACCAGCACGGCGACTGTGGGGGCCTGTGAAGCCGTCACGATCTCCTTAGTCACCGACCACAGAGGAGTGCCGTGCCTCGGTGTCAGAAGGGTGAGCGAGGACTCGAGGTCACGGCCAGGAGCTCCTTGCCTATGCTGTCCTGGGGGCTGTGTGACCAATGAAGAATGTAGAAGGTTCTGCCAGCAGACCCACTAGAACAGCTCCTGTCTCTGTCCTGCAGGGCCCTCTTGAAAGTAAGAGACCTGTGCTCCTGGGCAGGTAACCCACAGGTGGGTAACGTGATTTCCCACACAACCTGGTCGACCTTAGAGGCAGGTGGGGTGAGCCTCTGGCTTCGTGAATCCTGGTGCCATGTCTCTCTCCTCTGGACTTCCATCCCCTAGGGCACTGTGGCACACGGGCTGGTGGCGCTAGGACAGCACTGGGTTAAGAGTCCCCCAAGCCAAGTGTGGTTGTGTGATCTTGTGCTAATTCCTTAACCTCTCTGAACCTGTTTCCTCATCTGTGCTATCTTCTCACCGGATCCAAGAGATGAGAGAGCCTGACAGTGTTTGGAAATCACACCTGACTGGAGACAAAAAGCAACAGTACTTGCTGCGTGCTCATCTGCCAGCGAGCGCTGTGTACCGCAGCAGTCCCGATCTAGTCCTGTCTCTCCCCCACCCCAGACCTACGAGCTGGGCCCTCCGATTAGCTCCTTGTCCTCAGGGATGAATTCAGAGCTCAGAAAAGGGAGAGCGCTGTGCTAGAAACTAGAGAGAGTAAAGGCTTGGTGTGAACCCGGCTTCCCGGGGCAAACCCCCAGGGCATGCGCCAGCTCATATCTCCTGGTGGGATCCAGGCCCTGGAGTTGGCCTTACTGAAAACAAACAGCAGCCCGAGCCTTGCGTTACATGGAACCTTTGTTATTTTATTGGAAAAAGCTGGTATTAACATATTTATACTTTTATTCAACAGTTGGATAATTTGTGAGACAAAAGAAGAAAATAATGCACCTATGAGTCAGAAAGTCCAAAATGACCAGGTCTGACTACTGTCCCACCACACACCCTATACCACCACCCGGAACGCCAGCCTCAGCGATGAGTGAGATTAAAAACCAACAACACCCCAACAACTTCACGACGATGTGAACACCCGTACGTTCAAGAAGACCAGAAAACTCAGAGTAAGAAGGCCACGTTCGCTACTAATTATGCCGGTCCTTCCTCCATGGCTAGGTTTGCCCTCCCCCCTCGCCGTCTTCTCTCAACACACATTTTATTTTTCACAATTTGCTTTGGGTACTGTTATTTTCCAAAGAGCCAAAGACATACTTTGCTTCTGAGAAGACTTTTTTTCTTTTCTTCTATATTTTTTTCCCTTTGGTACCCAAAGTTTAAAACAGAGCTAGGAGCAGTGTAAACGCCTCCTTTCAAAGACCAGGCAAAGATCGGTACTGAAGTCGTAAATGTTAAACCTGTGACTCAACAGTGACCTCTAGCAGCAAATGCAAATTTCAGCTCTTAATATTTGAATCACAAAAGGACATGGATCCTGCCAAATATCCAAGCAACCGTGTAAGGCCCTCGGAGCTGGATTTTGGCTTCAACAAAGTGTCTATACAACCGACCACATTCTTGAACCTCTTTACAAGGGGAAGAAAAAAAAAGGAATCCAATCCTTTGATTGTTAAATTTAATTAGAATAAATATGTACATATAATACTGTCCAGGTCAACTGGATTTTACAGTGATATATAAACAAACAGTCTTCATTCATGTTGATTCAAAAGAACAGAAACGAAAACAAAAACAAACCAACGGACCCATTTCCCCGTGTAAATGGTGTAAGTGCCCCTCCTGCCTCTTGTGCTTTTACACACACGGAAGTCTGCTGTGAGCCATTGAGAAAAACCTCAGTTGGGTCTATTTCCTGGGTTAGGGTACATCTTGTAAGAAAAAAAAAAAAAAAAGCCGGGTTGTGCCGGGTCTCTGTCTGCACTCTGCTTTCTGAATTAAAATGCCAAGCCATGTGGTTTGACTGCAATTCCATGAGACAGGATGAAGCGGCGTGGGCGGGGCTGGTCTGGACAGAACAGGAGGGTCTACTGTGGAAACACCACATTCTGTGGCTCTCAGTGTCACAGGGGACGCTCCCAAATGAGCGTCCTCTGGGACTGTGTGGTCCTTAAAGAAAATACCCTACAATGGTCAGAACATGCAATTTCTTTTGGGAGGCAATTCAGTGCGTTTGAACAAGGAGCTACAGCTGCAGACACGACACGGGTGAAGCGAGGAGTTCCAGGGAACGCAGAGCTCCGGAAGTTACCAAGCAGAGCTGGGGACCACCAGTGGATCTTCTCCATCTTCCATCCTGCACCTCGGTCCCCGGGACCCTCGTCATCGGCACACCTGCTCTGTCCTACTTCACAAGACAAAGAGGAATTTCCCTTCCAGAACCTCCCACGAGACTGTCACTTTAGTAGGAGCCACCAACGTGGTGGATTGGCAAGAGCCTTGTGTGAAGACCTGGATGAGATTCCCGACGCCAGCACTGGGCTGGGGCCGGCCGGGGACAATTCGTGGATCTGTTCAGAACCTCAGTTTCCTCGTGTGTGTAAAGCGGACAAGAATTATGCACCTTTAATCCCTGGCACCGAGCCCAGAGCCGGGCACTCAGTGAGCAGGTGGTGTTTACAGAGGAAATGAATGGACACCCACCGCACAGTCATGAGAACGATTCCACAAGGTCCTGGCTGCGGACGGTGTCAAATCCCGGAAGGGGCTGGCCGGTGTTGAAGGATGACGGGAGAGCTACCGCGCTGCGGAGTGGGGTGTCGGGATCACCCCGCAGGGCTGGGCGGCTGGCCTGCCGTCCCTGATGCCCCAATGCCGGTTAGTTCAATGACGATGACAGGCACGCACACCGAGGGGCCCCCACCCTTCCCCAGGGGAAACTGCCAGACCTGGGACCCGGATAGGGACGTTCAGAAACCCCCGGAGAGGAGCCTGGCCCTGTGAACTCTCAACATCCAAAAATCAAAGAGGAGACGGTGGGCCCGAGACGGGGCGCACTGCTCCATTATAACCAAAGGGGAGACAGCAGGCCCAAGACGGGGCGCACTGCTCCATTATAACCAAAGGGGAGACAGCAGGCCCGAGACGGGGCGCACTGCTCCATTATAACCAAAGGGGAGACCACGGCCGGAGACGGGGCGCACTGCTCCATTATAACCAAAGGGATGCCTGTCTGTCCCGAGCCCTGATCTGGGCAGGAGACGTGGGGGGAAGCAGCCCCCATCAGCTCCAGCCTCCCCTGAAAGGACCCACTGGAGTGAAAAATCAACCGGGACACGTCCAAAGTCCCGATGATGTAGTGACGACCGCAGCCCGCAACGGAAGGTGCGGGCATGAACCCTGAACGTAGGACTCGACGATCGCGTCCATGTTATGATGTGTGGCTGTGAGTCCTCCTTTCCCTTTGTGAGAGCAGACGATCCCACCAGAGGCGCTGCTGGCCGAGGGAGGACGGAGGGCCGAGCCCGTCACCCGTCCCCACCGGCCACCTCTGTGGCTGTCTCTGCCACCGCTCTCATCCTGCCCACTCCTGCACTGGGGCAGCCCCCGCGAGGCTGGCTGTCGGCTTCGGCTCCCTAGTGCATGTCCGAGTTCACCTTGTCCTGGAAGATGTACAGGTTGTTGGTGGCCGCGATGGCGATGATGTTCTCGGCCGGGTGCCAGGCCGTGTGCAGGATCTTCTTGGTGAAGTCCAGGCTGTCCACGCTGATGTCGTCACGCCGCCGCTTGCCGCCCACGCACACGCGCCGCGGCTTGAGCACGGCCCTGGGCTTGCTGCTCTCCCTCGAGGCCTCCAGGGTCACGTCCCTCTTGGTGTTGCGGTCAAACATGCGGAAGAAGTTGTTGTAAGCCCCCGTCATGATCACGCTGGCGGGAGAAGAGGCGTCGGTTAGGGAGGGCGGAGAGAGACCTGCATCTTCTCATGACAGAACCTCAGGGCCTGCGGGACCAACGCTCCCTGGAAAGAGAGCCCATATCTGCCTCGACGCCCCCTCGTTCTCGGGGTCTCCTGTCCCCACTCACACTTCAGCCACCGCCACCATGCAGGCTGCGGGGCAGGGAACTAAGAGCCCTTTAGTGCTCTGCCCCAGACACCTGCCAACACCTCTTGTGGTTGCCCTTGACCCCGGGAGAGACTGCTCCAGACTTTAAAGGCTATGCAGACCCCAGAGGAAAATAAACAGAAGACAGCAGGGTGGGAACCCCACAGCTGACAGGGCAGGCCTCTGAACCACCCCAACCATTCCCTCCTGCTCTGGGGGCTGAGTGAATAAGTGAGCGCTCCCTGCCAGGTGGGAGGAGGCAAATGCTTCTGAGGGCAGGTGTCCAGACCGCCCGTCCCGCTGGGGCAGCCGTGCATTCGTCCACGGCTGCTGGGGGGAGTCTCCATGGTGCGAGGAGGAGAGGAGGACAGATCCAGGGGCCGAGGCCTAGGGAAGGGTTTGGGGTTGGCCTGTGAGAGGCCCTGGAGGCAGAAGAGCGGGGAGGAGGAAGGGATCCCAAGAAGCCGTAACAGGGAGACAGGTCCTGTTTCACAGCCTGCGGGGAGGTGGGCGCTTGTCTCTCCTTCTGGGAGGCGAACTGTGCTTCCCTGCTCTGAGAGGCTGCCATGTGGGCCCTGGGCCTGCCAGGGCCTCTCTGTCACCCAGTCACACAGGAGCTTCCAGTGCCGGGGATGGGGGCAGAGTGGGGGTGGCCACCTGGCGAGGCAGGCACCTAGGGTTCATGGGACTGGCCTGGGCCCCGGGTGACGCTGTCATGGACGGAAGAGGACACATCTCCTTGTTACCAGGTCTCCTGTGGGAGAACACGGGCACATCAAGTGGCACTGGGAGAACGTGGTCCCCGGCCCATCGGTGAGAGTCCTAGCATGGGGACTGGCCTGGGCCCCGGGTGACGCTGTCATGGACGGAAGAGGACACATCTCCTTGTTACCAGGTCTCCTGTGGGAGAACACGGGCACATCAAGTGGCACTGGGAGAACGTGGTCCCCAAGGCCCATCTGTGACAGTTCTAGCATGGAGCGGGGCCATCACGGGTCTGCCCTCAGGCAGACAAGGATGACTGCCAGGTGCCACCGCTGTCCAGGGGCCATTTCTTAACAGATGGTGACGGCAGCGGGGGGAGGCCCCCACTGCTGCCTGGCTCGGGAAACGGCTCAAGGGAGGGCATGCAGCAGATGGCGGGGCAGCCACGCCGCTGGACTCGCACACGGCCGACTGCAGTTTGAGTCCTGGACCAGGGGCTTGTGAACCACGCGGGGCACGAGTGCCCAAATCCCCAGAGGAAAATGGAGAAGGGATTGTGGCATGGCCACGCCCCCCAGGGTGATTTCTCACTTTCCCTCTCACTGTACCACCCCCCACACAGCCCAAGCTAGGCATGCACCCTAAGCCAAAAAAAAAAACCTTAAAAAAAAAAGAAAGAAAGAAAAGGAAAACGGTGAAGGGGAGCGCTGGTGTCCCCATCAGAAGCAGGTGACAGCTAACTGTCCCCTAAGGGCAAAAGGCACAGTACTATGAAAACAAAGGGGTTCCCTGAGTCCCTTTCCCCGTCATCTGTCTTCAGAATTCCGACTCATTCGCTCTTTATGGAAAGAACCGTTTAGTCGACTTGGGGACTGGCCAAGGATTCTCCAGGTGATCTGAGGTTTGGTGTTAGCCCATGAGGGCTTCGGGGCATCCCGCCCACTCTGTGCAGTTCCTGGAGACACTGTGCCAGCTGGGGCCGGGCCCTTGACTGGAGCCAAGTCTGCATGCCAGCCTTGAAGTCACCTCCCCTCACGTCAATGACTTTCTCTGAGTGGGGCGGATACTGAGGATGGAAACCTCTCCATAAGGAGGCTCTTCTAGAAGTTCCTGGTAGTCAGGCTCACCTGGTAAGGCTAGGGGTCTGGCAGGAGCAGAGGGCAGAC
>NW_006159886.1:1925465-1925762 GCF_000334495.1 Tupaia belangeri chinensis | reverse complement strand
GGCGGGCGGGGGGGGGGGGGGGGGGAGTAACTGGAGAAGAGGCAAGTTACAAATGTTCTAGAAGGTTCTAGGGGAACTACACGGGAAGATGTAGTGCCCTGGCTGGTAAGTTAAAGGATTCTGTTACCGACCACCCCCAGACCGGAGGGAGGGGGGAGAGGCTACCAAAGACAGAGAGGCGGGTGGGAGACAGAGACAGAGACTGAGAGGGAAACGGGCAGGCAGACAGACAGACAGACATCTGTGTTTAGAGGCTGGCTGTCAGGGGGATGTCCGCCCGGGCGGTGGGGGGGACGG
>NW_006159886.1:1920480-1922190 GCF_000334495.1 Tupaia belangeri chinensis | reverse complement strand
GGAGGGGCGCGGCGACGGGGTGTGGGGGGGGTGGGGTGAGTAACTGGAGAAGAGGCAAGTTACAAATGTTCTAGAAGGTTCTAGGGGAACTACACGGGAAGATGTAGTGCCCTGGCTGGTAAGTTAAAGGATTCTGTTACCGACCACCCCCAGACCTGAGGGAGGGGGGAGAGGCTACCAAAGACAGAGAGGCCGGGGGGGGGGAGAGAGAGACTGAGAGGGAAACGGGCAGGCAGACAGACAGACAGACATCTGTGTTTAGAGGCTGGCTGTCAGG
Source organism: Tupaia belangeri chinensis (assembly GCF_000334495.1). Taxonomy (NCBI): domain Eukaryota; kingdom Metazoa; phylum Chordata; class Mammalia; order Scandentia; family Tupaiidae; genus Tupaia; species Tupaia belangeri. Next base: position 1,921,913 of record NW_006159886.1, on the reverse strand, counting down.
AGTATGTCAGCCAGGGCGATGGGGAGCACGGGGTGAGCAGTGGGGGCGGCCCATGGCATGGGGTGCGGTCTCACAGCTCTGCCTTTTGAAGAGGCTACCGAATCAGGAGGGCAGGGAGGGTGGGCGGGAATACAAATGCATCCTCTGGCTCTATTTCCTGTTCTAAAATCCTGCCATGAAACCTTCGCTTTGGGATTAGACCTGTTTATTACTGAGACAATCAAGTGACAGGTGGAGGCACTTGGCCCAGGGCCTGGCCGGCAGGGGCGCAGTAGGAGTGAGGGCACCCTGCACTGCCCTCCCGCTCTGCCCCGCGACCCCCTTCCTGGCCCAGGGCCTGGCCGGCAGGAGTGCAGGAGTGAGGGCCCCCTGCACTGCCCTCCTGCTCTGCTCCGCGACCCCCTTCCTGGGCAGGCTGATGGGGCAGAGGGGGTAAGTCCTCCTCGAGGACAGCCCACGGGCGTGGCTACAGTGCACGGCCCATGTGGGAGCAGGGGCGGCTGGGCCCGAAAGTGCCCAAGTGGCAGGAGACCTGGGCTCTTACAGTCACTGGATGAGGGGGGACCCAGGGACAAGGCTAACTCTGAGTCTCGGGGCCCTTCTGGGCAGGTGTGCACAGCCCCACCCACAGGAGACCTCCCAGTGGACCCTGGGCCAGGTGAGGGTCCTGACCTTGATCAGTGGCTCAGGACAGACCAGGTACGGAAACAAAGAACAGATCTGCTGTCAGGAAGGAACAGCATGTACCTCCAGGGCACCCGGAGAGACCTGGGGACAGTGGGACCGCGGGTCCCGGCAGCCACACCACAGACATGCCCCCGTATGTAAGGGCCACGTTAGAGGAAAGCTGGGCCGTGAAGCCTGTGCCGCTGAGGCCGGGCTGGCAAGAGGGCCACCCACCGCCTGTCTCAGTGTGTACCGAGGCCAGGCAGGGGGCTCCAGGGAGCTGGAGGACCAGGGACAGGGCTCCTCTGCGTCAGCCTGGCACTGAGGAACCGACACTCAGAGACGACTGTGAGCAGACTGCAGTCACAGGACCCATACAGCCAGAGGGAGGTGGGCAGAGCGGGACGCGGGGGCCAGAGGGTGCGACGGCCTGCCATGGGCAGGGGATCCCAAGGCTGCTCCGGCATCAAGGCCTCCCGTTTCCTGTCTTGGAAGGCAGCAAAGCTGAGAGGGGACCCAGGCCACTTGCAGGTGGAAGGGCGAGGGCCACTCTGTCAGGGGTAGGAGAAGGAGCAGGTGGGTTGAGGCTGAGAGAGACAGAGACAGGGAGACAGAGCGGAGGGGGCGAGTACAGGCAGTGAGCCTGGGAGGGTGGTGTCTTCTGGGAGGCGGGGGAGGGAGAAGGCGGGGGAGAAAAGCACAGTGCGCAAGGGCTGCAGGTGGGCAAGGTGGGTGTGTGGGGGTGAGCGCGACCGAGAAGGGGGAGA
>NW_006159886.1:1914682-1919320 GCF_000334495.1 Tupaia belangeri chinensis | reverse complement strand
ACAGAAGCAGAGACGGGGAGAGAGACAGGAAGGGACGAGGGGCAGTGGAGAGGCGGAGGGCAGGTGTGGGCCACAGAGGCCTGAGCGGTGGCACCTGCCATGTGACCACGACCACCCCTCTATGGTCTTGCAGCTTGTTCCGCCTGGGTTGACCCAAGCTGACCCTGCAGGCACCCCAGAGCCTAGCGTGGCCTGGCCAGCAGCCTGCCTGGGGACAGCTCGTGGGGGCCCTGCCCTGGGTCCGCCATGGGGACTCAGTACTCTGCCTGCGGCCTGCTGTCCTGCGGAGACGAGGTGGCTGGCAGCTCAGAGGAGGGTCTGCAGGTGTCCCTGCTCTGCAGATGGGGCTCAGGGTGACTTCCTGGGACCCCAGACAGGGTGCCCTGGAAGCCGGCCCCGCTTCCCAGGGAGGCGATCTGCAGACTGGCTCGTCTCCAACGTTTGGGGAGCAGCTCTGAGTGGCGTTCGTTTTGCTTTCCGGAGCAGGGCTCGTGTCTCCACTAAGGCTCGAGGTCACTATCTGCGGTGTGAGGGGCAGCATGCCAGGAGCCCTGCACCCGCCCACATGAGATGTGAGGCCCATTGTGTTCTCAGGCCGCTGGATTCCACCCTTGCTCCCATGCACGCCCTCCCCTCACCTGCTGGCCGTAGCAGCCTGCTCACTGCCCTCCTCCTGACGCCCTGCCCAGTGCAGCTGCACCTGTCCAACACCACGCAGGCCAGCAAGCTGAGCGCCCGGGGCCAGGGCCACCCTCCCTGTGCTGCGAACAGCTGCGTGGAGCAGGGAGCGTGTGCATCAGCCCCGGGGAGCTGCTAGGGGTTGACTCCAGGCGCACCCCCTGGTTGCTGCCCCGAGCTGGCCGCACACCTGAGCCCAGGACCCCTGGGTATGCTCCCTCACTCTGCTTGCTTTTCCCACCAGTAACATGGGGACGCGGAGGGGGCCTGGCCCCGTGCACGGAGTAGATCGCGCAGGCTGGCCGCTTGGGGCAGCGCTGGGCTCGGTGCCTTCCCTTCTCGTTAGTACTAAAGCCCACAGGCTGTCCTCATTCTAGTCTCCCGTGACCATCCCAACCAGAGACGGGAGAAGTCACGGAGAAGGGCCTGCCAGGTGCTGGGTAGCAACCAGCTGGCTGCGGGAGCCCACCCCCCGCCCAGCCAAGGCGGAAGGGCAGAAAGGCAGGTCCCCTCTGCTCTTTCAGGACCCGCCACGTGGGACGCGCGGCCCGGTCATTTCACACAGTGCTGGCTCCTCTGAGCCACCCGTTGGGGGAGAGTGAGATCAGTAAAGGCCCCGCACGGCACCAGCACCGGGCAGGACGGTCCACCTACATTTGCGAATGTTCTCTCCAATTCCAGAAGGTCCCTCCCCAGGGAGAAGGGCGGCCTCTGTGGCGCCTTACCTCTCGGAACGTGTTTTCCTCACATTCTGGGTGCTTCGTCCCAGCTCGCCTCTCTCCTTTGGGAAGGAGACCTGTCCCCACCCCTATGAACTGTCAATCTCAGTGCCACCGGCCCCTGGCCTGGGCAACAGTGGCATGTGCTACCCATGTCCCGGTGGAGTGCTCTGAGAGCACCCTCGTGACCCGAGCACGTCCAATCGGGTCCTTCCGTGAGCTTGACAGACCCTGAGAGAGGTCCGTGTGAAGGCGGCGGAGCGGTCTGTGTGGCCGTCCTCCCGGCAGTGACGATGAGAGGTGAGACCTGTGAGCCAGGGGCCCGCGGGGAGCAGAAGCCGGGCCCGAAGACGGGCCTGAAGACGCAGATGACCCTCTGGGAGCCACCCCCGGGACTTCTCAGAACAAGCTCAGGCTTGTCTGCCTCCTGCGACTCCAGACACCCAGCAGAGCCAATCACAGAGAACTTCCTAGAGGAGGGGGGCATCTGAACTGGGTCTTGCAGGGTTGGCAGGATTCCCTCAGGTGGACGCCCAGGGGAAGTGCGGGCGGCCTGCAGCCAGGGTGTGCCAGACCGACGAACATCCATGTTCAGGGTGCCCCGTGGCCCTGCCGAGGCCGCACACCTGCACGTCCTGGGTGCCCCGTGGCCTGCCGAGGCCGCACACCTGCACGTCCTGGGTGCCCCGTGGCCCTGCCGAGGCCGCACACCACCACGTCCTGGCGCCAGCTGGGGAAGGCCACATTTTATTAGAACACTTTCCGGGTGGCCAGACTCCAAGGCACGGGTCCGGGGCGGCAGGGTGGTGGGAGGATGGTGCTGGTGGTACAGGCTTCTCCCCTCGGCCTCGAGCTCCTGGAAGGCAGGGCTGGGGACCCCCACCCAGGGAGCATCTGGGCTCAGGAATGATCAGAAGGAAGGGGGGGCAGCTCTGAGGCCCCAGAGAGTCACGAACCCTCCCCAGGGGTGCCCAGCCCAGGAGGGGAGGTGAACAAGGGCAGAGGCGAGGGGAAAACGTGTTTAGTGCCAAGACATGGGAAGGAGGAAGGCCCAGGAGGCCAGGGCCTGGAGGGGAGGACCCGAAGGCTTCCAGGTTATGGCAGTCTGGTGAAGCACATGGCGCGTGCTCCAGAGGAGGGTTCCGGGGGCAGGGATGAAGCCAGGGGTGGGAGGCCCCTAGGGCTGGGGTGGCTGCTTTGTAGGGTGCACACAAGATGTGGGGGTGTAGGGCAGGATAGCTGAGGCCCTGCCGGCCAGAGCCGGCAGCTTCTCTGCACCTGAGCCGGCATCGCCTGGCCACGGCCGCCCCCTGGTGTTGACACGTGGGAAGGACAGGTGATGGGTGGCAACCAGTGGGTACCTGTCCCCTCAAGTACACACGGAGTCGTTGGGCTGGAATCATCTTTTGACAGCAGTGAGTCCCTGTCCTGTAGGTCTAACACCCCACAAGGCCCACTGTCAGTGCTCACCAGGAACCCCAAACGTGTCCCGGCCAGCCTGGGGAGAGAGCCCAGGGTCTAGGTGGAGCTCACGGTGCCAGCCCAGCATCCTCCAGCAGACCCTCTATGGCCACCACGCAGACCTGCTCTGAGACCCTGAGGGCCAGGTAAGCCCCAAGGGGTTGGCAGCGGCTCGAGTCCCACTCGGGGCCACCTGTATCCAGGGCACCCTCCTGTCCTGTTTCCAGCCCCTCCCCCACACCTGCCCACCCTTCAGGTCCTGAAGGTCACAGCGGGAGAGCGCTCATGGATCATGGATCAGAGTAGCCCTGGCCGCGGCTCAGGTGTGACACGCCTGACGCGTCCTCCCTGACACCCGGGTCAGGGCTGTGGCTCAGTCCACCCGTCCCGCCCACCGCACTGGGCAGGACGGCAGGACAGGGAGTGACGCCACATCGGCGCCCGCGCTCACGGCTGGCTGACAAACATTCTGGTCTATCAGACAGTTGTGGGACTTTTATCCCTGGTTTGTTTTTCTTGCCACCTACAGACCTTCTTCCTGATTCAGGCCCTGCCAGGTGCTATCCAGCCCTTGGGGGCAGCGGGGGGGAACACAGAGGCCGTGTCATGGCTTTCTGTGTGTGTCCTGGAGGGGACGTGGCACGTGTGCTCACAGAGACGGAAAGAGACAGGGAAGGTGAGCAATCACCCCCGGGGGACGGCCATGCTGCAATCCCTTCTCCACTCTCCTCTAGGGACTTTGGGCATACACGCACACATGCCCAGTGTGTCTCAAGTCACCGGGTCCAGGATGCAACCCGTGTTGTCAGCCACGTGAGATCCAGAGCCTTAACCGCCATGCCACCTGCTGGCCCATACCTTGCAGCTTTGGAGCTCAAATCTCAAAAGTTTTGACTACTGGGACCAGCAGTTGGCATAATGGCTATGTAGCTGGACTCCCATTGTAGCCAACCGCAGTTCGTGTCCCGGACCCAGTGGCTTAAACTCATGCTGGGCGCATGTGCGTATGTGCCCAAGATCCCGAGAGGAGAATGGAGAAGGGATTGCGGCGTGACCATCCCCCCTGGGGGGTGATTTCTCGCTTTCTGTCTCCATGTCTCTCTCTGTCTGTCTGGCGAGCACACGCCTTATAGCAAAAGCCTCTCCAAAAAAAAAGAAAAAAGAAAAAGTTTTGAGCTACAAGAAATTGGGCTTTGACATTTCCACATCTTCCCCCCTAGAGACAGGGTGTGGGTATGTGGCAGTCCTCTGCCCTCAGGCCCACAGCTGCGCACTGCTGGCCTGGTCTCTGGCTGGACTAGGAGTCAAACCCGGGGCCTGCAGCCTACAGAGCACAGCGTCTCAGCAGCACAAGCCGCCTCCAGCCCACGTCTAAGAACCCTGCCCCTGGGCACAAAGCTCACACGGCCTGTGGCAGAGGTGGGTTTCCTGACTCTAGGCCCGAGGACGACTCCCTTGTCCATGTGCAGAAGAGACACGGAGGGTGAGGACTCTGCCATGGCTGCCTTGGGCTGAACGCTGGGCTGTGGGGACCCCGGAACTCACACTTGAGCTGGGCGCCGCTTCTAGACAGGCGGGATTGTGAGAAGCAGCTGCACATGGGGAGCCCGGCCAGCCTGGATGGCGCAGGAGCTATGGGTGCGGGTGTGCTCCAAGGTCCAGGGGCTGCTGCGGGGGGTGTGAGGGTGTGGGGGGGGGCCGGGGGAGTGATGCTGCAGAGGAGCGAGGCGGCCTCCACGCACGTGGGTGTGGCAGGCTAAACTGGCCCAGAACCCAAAGC
>NW_006159886.1:1877678-1906232 GCF_000334495.1 Tupaia belangeri chinensis | reverse complement strand
TGCTGAACTACGCGTGTCTCCACCGCGCCCCACAGACAGGGGCTCCGTGTGGACATTAGTTACAGAGGACGAAGGGCCTCGTTCCTGCCCCTTGAATTTGAGCAGAGTTGGCACCTCCCACAAGGGGAGGCCTATCTCGACACCTTGGTTCTCGGGGCTTATTACCCGCGGAGCACGGCACCCAAACTCCCTGCTGCGGGGCAGGGGCAGGCCCGAGGCCCGAGGTTACCTGTCACTCCCGTTCCAGGCACATTCAAACTTGTCGAAAATGCAGTCGTTCTCGTACAGGGAGCAGAGCTTGCTCCGAAGGTAGTCGTGGACCTGGCGAGAGAGAGGGGCCAGGTAAGGGGTCGCAAAGGCAGCAAGGGTCTGGACGTCCCCGCACGGCCCTACTCATCAGGAAGGGCCCACAGCCTGGCACAAGCCGGCCCCTAAGCTGCGGCCATGCGGGGAGGGCAGGCAGCTCCAGGGACCCCCCAGGTCCTCATCCCCGCTCTGCCCCTCCTGAGCTGTGCAAGTGTGAACAAGCGACTCCACTGCTCTGAGCCAAGGTTTCCCATCCTTAGAGCACCTGGCGTGCAATCTTCATGGGTGATTCTGGGATTAACTGCAGGCCAAGCCCTTCGAGGGTAACAGTCCTCATAAACACGAGGGCAACCATCATCAAGGGAAGGGGTGGGTCTCCAGGGGACTGACATAATGCAAGCGTGATCTCGGCAGGCAGCGTCGTCTGTCCACAAGAGACACCGAGGCTCAGAGAGGTTAAGTAACTGGCCCAGGGGCACACAGTTTGTAAGTAGCAGACACCTTTCCCTAGGATCACCTGACCCAGCGGGTGAGGTGGTGACACCCCGCAACCCGCTCCACCAGGCTGTAGGCCAGTCCTATAAACTCCATACCCAGAGGGCCTCATGGTGCCCAGCCCCCTGCTGGGACTGGGACTGCCAGGCCGGAAGGGCACAGGCTCTGCCCTCTTGGTGGGAGGGCAGTAGGTAATTGGGCAAGGCGAAGCCTGGTGTTAGCGGGGACTCTGCAGTGTGAGGGGGCGGTGCTGAATTCCCTAAGTCAACTGGCTGGGCCACATGCCCCGATGTTTGCTCTCAAGTTATTCCAGAGACTTCTGTGAAAGTATTTATTTTTACATGAGATTACCGTTTAAATCAGAAAAGCTGATTACCTCCTACCACGCGGGTGGCCGCATGGCCTCAAAGACTGAACAGAACCAAGATCCATGTACCCTGGGCAAGGAGGGCCTCGGCCAGCTGGTGGCCTGGGCCTGGAAGCAGCTCCTCCTTGGGACTCCAGCCACCCTGAGGTTTGGGGGTAGCCGAGCCTCGACGTCCGTGAGCCAGTCCTTAACAGTCAGTATCCCCCGTGTGTGTGTGTGTGTGTGTGTGTGTGTGTGTGTGTATGTAATGTAAACATGTACATAGATGTATTATGAGATTTCAAAATGTTAGTGAAAAAATAGAATTAAAGTACAAGTTTATTTTGAGGCAAAAAATTGTGAAATCCATTCATTGGGTTTTTTTTTTTTTTTTCTTTTTACTTTTTTGCTGTAGGTTGCATGTACTTGTCAGAAACGAGAGAGAGGAAAAAAAGTCACCCTCCGGGGAGATAGCCACGCTGCAGTCTCTTCTCCATTCTCCTGTCAGGGTTTTGGGCACACACACACATGCACCCAGCGTGTTTTCCTAGGCCCAACATTAACCTCCTCCTCGCCCTTGTCATTAACATAGCATTAGCGGCATCCCAGTTATAACTGCAGTTTGACTCCCACGGCTGGTGTGTGCACAGAGCAGCATAGTCCCTGTGAATGTGAATTCGACCCTACAGGCTCTGCCCACCCACCTCTTCCCATAAAATTCTTTCTAGTAGTCCCGGACCTGGACTTGAACTGCACAGTCAGCCATATGGGATCCAGCACCTCACCCACCATGCCACGGGCTGGGCCCCAGTCTTCTAATACACACTTTCCATTAACTTCTTGAAGACCCCGTGTGTGTGTGTGTGTGTGTGTGTGTGTGTGTGTTGGTTCTGTTCTCTGCAGTACACTGCCAGGCCCAGCAGTAAAGGCTATACAGGAAAACAGTGGGGGGACAGAAGCAGAACCGGCCCGGGGCCTGCCCTTTCGTTCAGACAGGCGCCCGGGAAGGCCAGCAGCTCCCCCTGCTCTGCCGCTGGCCCCAGTGTCTCCCGGTGAGCCTCGCCTACGCTGGCGCCCCAGCCCACAGCCCCACCGGCTGAGGTTCACAGCACTTCTGCCACCTGGGACCCGAGAGGGTGAGGCCAGGGCCCTGCTCCCTGGGCCAGGGCCTTGTGCTGTCAGGTGGGCACATTTCACTGGCTACACGCAGCATCTAACAAACACCACAGGGGCCACGCGGTGCCTGCCTTCTACCACAGACGGTACCACACTGTGCCACGCCCAGGGCTCCCGCCTCCTGCACTGCCATGTCCTCACTGCGTCCCAGCCTCGCTGCTGCACATCCAACCACGCCCGCGCTCTGCAGGGTGCTAGGCGGCTACTGCCCTCTGGTGGCAGCGTGAGGAACAGCGTGGCTCTGGAGAAAGATGTGCACCGCAGTTTAAGGTTGGGTCCCTCAGCTGCTTGCTCACTGGGTCACCACAGTTACACCATGTAACTCACTCGTGTGCAAGTAAAACGAGATGGGGAGAACACTAGTCCCACCCCCAGGACAGCCGGAGGCTCAGATGAGACGTTGGCCAGGGACTTAGTTCAGTGTGGCACATGCTGAGGGGTGCTCCTTGAGACCCATCTACACCCCCTTCTCCTCTGCCTTCCTCAACCACAGAGGTTATAAAAAGACTCATGTTCCCGGAGGCTGCCGTGGCTGGCCAGGGACCCATTCTAACCAGTGGATTGTAGCAATCTGAGAAGTGCCCTGGGGAAGCTTTTGCAATCTTACTCTAAAACATACAACAGACCTATTTCCTACCGCTTTCTGCCTGGAATCTAGGCATAATGCCCGGAGATGTGGTAGCCATTTTGCCACCATGAAGTACCTCCCATGTTGGAAAACCGACACCCAAATGACGGCAGACTGGGTTACAGGAGGGACCACTGGACACTGATGAGGTCACGAAGCAGCGCCGTTCCTGACCGCCCTCCCTTCTTTGTGTGAGGGGAGGAAAACGGTTCCTACTTGTTATGTGCTGCAAGCTGGCCACACACCGTCCTGCTGTATACAATTTCCAGCAGATCGTCAGTAACCATAACTGTGAGCCGTGTTGCTTTTGTGGACTTACTATTACCATTTCGAATCAATAGGTCCACTGGGCCACGAGCCAAGCACACAGCTTTGGCTCTCCCTCCAGAGCAGGCATCTCCTGCTTTACTGGGTCCTTGCATGCTTGGAAGAGGTCTGACGACTATACACCTTTTCCCCACGAAAAGCCGGTAGAGAACACCATAGTGTCTGGGGCTCGCAGGCCTTTGCAGACTGCAGGGACATGAAAGGCCGAGGGCCCAGGGGGTGGGAACCAGTCACTTCTCTGGGCTGGCCCTCCAGAAAGCACTGTACTGGTCACTCCTGCAGGTCAAAGCAGGGGGTATTTGTGCCCATCCCAATCATGGGCCTCTGCTATTCCCAGAGGACAGAAAAAGCAGATCCCTGCCTGGGGTGTGTGGTGTGAGCAGGTCCCGGGGAGCCAGTGAGTGGCAGGATCTCAGGAGCCACACACAGCTAATGGGCCACCACAGGAGGTGTCCTTGGGGGCATCTGCCCCAGGAGCACACTGTCCACCCCGGCCCGGTCAGACCCAGAGTGCCTGTCTGGGAGGGCTCTGCAGCTCGGCCCAGTGGGGCCCTCTGCCTCAGGATGCTTCTCCGCCAGGTTTAGCCGGCGGGGTGGGACATGAGGGCTGAGTCTGGGCTCTGAGGCTGTCACTGCCCAGCTACGAGGCACCACCCTGCTATCCTAGCCACTCAGTGCCAGGGTTTCCTTTCTGCTACACGGGCTGACCGCACCCTCTTTGCAGGGACAGAAAGGGCGGAGGTCCCATCATCAAGTGCGCAGCACCCCACGTGCACCTAAGGCTTGGTGACGCTGTGAGGGCACCTCTGCTGCTTCCCCGTGTACATCTGTGTGACCCAGTCTCACTCCTTCACGGTACAGCCTTATCCACTTCCTGCAAGGCCTCCTGGATGTCCCAGCTAGAGACACGACTGGAACTAGCTTTGTAGCAACCCCATGTTTCTTTCAAGTCCACGTTTCATATTTTCTTGGTTTGTTTTTGGTTTGTGCTTATTTTTAGGTTTTTGCCATAGGGTGCTTGCACTCGCCAGAGAGAAACAGAGAGAAAGAAAAGTGAGAAATCAGCCTCCTAGGGAGGATAGCTCTGCAAGTGAGAAATCAGCCTCCTAGGGAGGATAGCCCTGCTGCAATTCCTTCTCCTCTAGTGTCCTCTCAGGATTCTGGGCACACACACACGTGCACCCAGTGTGATTTTCAAGCTGCCGGGCCCGTGACTTGAACCATAGTCAACCATGTGGGAGTTCAGCACCTTAATCACCATGCCACCTGCTGGCCACAGCCCATGTTTCATTTTAACTCAAGTGAATTTTGTTTTCTACCCCAACATACCTGGGTAGATCACAGTAGAAAAAAAAAAAAATAGCATTCTAGGAAGACGCCCGAGTTGCAGCCTGGAGGCCTGGTTTCCAAGGCCTGCGCTGAGGCTCTGGAAACAGTGAGCTCCCCACTTCCCCACTTCCCCACTTCATGCACAGAAGGGTGCTCCCCAGGAGAGGGCAGCTCTGAACCCCAGAATGGCAGGACAGCAGGCGCTGGCTCTGGGAGCCCCTCTGTCAGCCCTGAACTGAACCACGCGTGTGCTCATACTTCTCCCGCCCTGAGTTCAAGGGCAGGCACAGGCCCCAGGAGGCAGGGCTGAGCAGCCACCCACCTCAGCTGAGGTCCACGGCTGGGATGAGCTGCTTGGTTCCCTGAGCCTGTGTCCTCACCCAGGCCAGGGGCACAGGAAAGTCTGCCCTATAGGAGGGAACCTCCATGGGGTTCTCAGCCCAAGGAAGGAGGCCTGCAGGGGGTCTGCCGCCCGCAGAGGCCCCGAGGCTTCCCAGGCTGCAGCGCCCACCTGGTATGTCTCTATGGGCCTTGCCTCCATGTTCAGGTCCCAGACCTTGACCGTGAGGTAATCCCGGGTGAGCATGTACCGGCCGCTGTGGCTGAACTTCACGTCTGACACGGAGGAGATGATTTCCGAGAAGAAGGAGCGGTTACTGGGGTCCTCGGGCTCTTCGAAGACTGCGGAGAGAGACACAATGCGGTCACCAGGCTGCTCCTGGCTATGGGGCTGGGATGGCAGATGGCTCTGTTTGCACCTGGGCTCGTGCTGTCTGCGTGTACAGCCATCCGTTCATCCATTCACAGACCTGCAACTGAACACCTTTGGACCCCAAGTGACCCTCCAAAGAGGAGAGGACTGGCCCTTAGGAGGGGTCACTTGTGGGAACAATGTTCATTGAGTGTTTATTTGAGTCAGGTTCTCTGCTGAGTTTTTCCTGTTTATTACTTCTCTAATTTTTTTTTTGACTCAGGTCCATACCATTATTATTCTCATTTCATAGCCAAGAAAATGGATGTAAAACAGCTAAAAACTGTGCCCAGGGGCCCAGAGCTAAAGACAGTGGTGGACTGCGAACTTGAGCCCAGATCTACATGCCATGAGTGGTAGTCTGCTGCCCCTAGTGGTGATACTGAGCACCAGCTGCAGAGGTGTCCTGACATTCTTGAGTGTGCTGGACAGTGTCCTCTGCCACCTGGCACTGCTTGTGGCTATGGCACAAACCAGCCCTGGGACCTTAGGCCAGGTGTGCTGTGCACTTGTGGCCAAGCCCTGCTCACGGGCGGGTTGTGTGTGGCTGCCACAAAACCCACACACAGTCACAGAGGGATGTGTGTGTATTTGCTCCCCCCTACACACACTGCCTTCTCTCATCTCAGTTGCTCCACACAGGACGGCACTAACTGACCCTGAAGGCAGTACTCTGCTGCCCCTACTGGACAGGAACAGCTGGACGAAGTGAGCACCGAAGGCTCCCAAGCAGCTTCCCCTCCCGGCTGTTCTAGTAACCCAGCCTCCCGGAGCTGCCCAGGTCCCCACACAGCAGGACACGCTCCTGCACCTCACGTCTGCTACTGTCAGCCCACCAATGCCCTCGCTGACCAGCAGACCCTGCAGTGGCCCTGGCGCTGGAGCAGGATGGGGACCAGAATCCCTGCTGGGCCAGCCGTCCTTCCATAGGAAAGGGAGCAGGGAGATTGGCAGCCACTTACGAGCCAGTCGGGAAGGGCTGAGGCATTGACAACCTGTCCAGCTATCCCCATGGAAACCAGCTAAGTGGCAGCCCTGCCTGCTGACCTGTTCTGAATCTCCAGGCCTGAAACAGGGAAGCAGAGAGCCAATCACAGTTCCCCAGCTGCTCACGAGAGCCCCCTCCCTGCTGTCCCTCATGGTCACAGGGTCTCATGTCCTCTTCCCAGGCCTATCCTAACCCTTCCACCTTCATCTGGGACCCCCCTCTCCCACCTGTCTGAGACGGATGCTATTCCTACCATGGCCCTTCCCGGAAACACAGCTCTTGTCGACCGCTCTGCAGGGAGGCTGGGGATACACATGGCCACGCGTACTCTGATGTCCTCATGCACACACTCACTCACTCATCCCCGTGCTCACCCAGTCCTCACAGCCTACTCCGGGCTGATGTCCTCGTGCACTCACTCGCTCATCCCCGTGCTCACCCAGTCCTCTCGGCCTACTCCGGCCTCGTGCACTCACTCACTCATCCCCATGCTCACCCAGTCCTCACAGCCTACTCTGGGCTGATGTCCTCGTGCACGCACTCACTCATCCCCGTGCTCACCCAGTCCTCACAGCCTACTCCGGGCTGAGGTCCTCGTGCACGCACTCACTCATCCCCGTGCTCACCCAGTCCTCACAGCCTACTCCGGGCTGAGGTCCTCGTGCACGCACTCACTCATCCCCGTGCTCACCCAGTCCTCACAGCCTACTCCGGGCTGAGGTCCTCGTGCACGCACTCACTCATCCCCGTGCTCACCCAGTCCTCACAGCCTACTCCGGGCTGAGGTCCTCGTGCACGCACTCACTCATCCCCGTGCTCACCCAGTCCTCACAGCCTACTCCGGGCTGAGGTCCTCGTGCACGCACTCACTCATCCCCGTGCTCACCCAGTCCTCACAGCCTACTCCGGGCTGAGGTCCTCGTGCACGCACTCACTCATCCCCGTGCTCACCCAGTCCTCACAGCCTACTCCGGGCTGAGGTCCTCGTGCACGCACTCACTCATCCCCGTGCTCACCCAGTCCTCACAGCCTACTCCGGGCTGAGGTCCTCGTGCACGCACTCACTCATCCCCGTGCTCACCCAGTCCTCACAGCCTACTCCGGGCTGAGGTCCTCGTGCACGCACTCACTCATCCCCGTGCTCACCCAGTCCTCACAGCCTACTCCGGGCTGAGGTCCTCGTGCACGCACTCACTCATCCCCGTGCTCACCCAGTCCTCACAGCCTACTCCGGGCTGAGGTCCTCGTGCACGCACTCACTCATCCCCGTGCTCACCCAGTCCTCACAGCCTACTCCGGGCTGAGGTCCTCGTGCACGCACTCACTCATCCCCGTGCTCACCCAGTCCTCACAGCCTACTCCGGGCTGAGGTCCTCGTGCACGCACTCACTCATCCCCGTGCTCACCCAGTCCTCACAGCCTACTCCGGGCTGAGGTCCTCGTGCACGCACTCACTCATCCCCGTGCTCACCCAGTCCTCACAGCCTACTCCGGGCTGAGGTCCTCGTGCACGCACTCACTCATCCCCGTGCTCACCCAGTCCTCACAGCCTACTCCGGGCTGAGGTCCTCGTGCACGCACTCACTCATCCCCGTGCTCACCCAGTCCTCACAGCCTACTCCGGGCTGAGGTCCTCGTGCACGCACTCACTCATCCCCGTGCTCACCCAGTCCTCACAGCCTACTCCGGGCTGAGGTCCTCGTGCACGCACTCACTCATCCCCGTGCTCACCCAGTCCTCACAGCCTACTCCGGGCTGAGGTCCTCGTGCACGCACTCACTCATCCCCGTGCTCACCCAGTCCTCACAGCCTACTCCGGGCTGAGGTCCTCGTGCACGCACTCACTCATCCCCGTGCTCACCCAGTCCTCACAGCCTACTCCGGGCTGAGGTCCTCGTGCACGCACTCACTCATCCCCGTGCTCACCCAGTCCTCACAGCCTACTCCGGGCTGAGGTCCTCGTGCACGCACTCACTCATCCCCGTGCTCACCCAGTCCTCACAGCCTACTCCGGGCTGAGGTCCTCGTGCACGCACTCACTCATCCCCGTGTTCATCCAGTCCTCTCGGTCTACTCGGGGCTGAGGTCCTCGTGCACTCACTCACTCATCACCGTGCGCATCCAGTCCTCTCGGCCTACTCCGGGCGGATGTCCTCGTGCACTCACTCATCACCGTGCGCATCCAGTCCTCTCGGCCTACTCCGGGCGGATGTCCTCGTGCACTCACTCATCACCGTGCGCATCCAGTCCTCTCGGCCTACTCCGGGCGGATGTCCTCGTGCACTCACTCATCACCGTGCGCATCCAGTCCTCTCGGCCTACTCCGGGCGGATGTCCTCGTGCACTCACTCATCACCGTGCGCATCCAGTCCTCTCGGCCTACTCCGGGCGGATGTCCTCGTGCACTCACTCATCACCGTGCGCATCCAGTCCTCTCGGCCTACTCCGGGCGGATGTCCTCGTGCACTCACTCATCACCGTGCGCATCCAGTCCTCTCGGCCTACTCCGGGCGGATGTCCTCGTGCACTCACTCATCACCGTGCGCATCCAGTCCTCTCGGCCTACTCCGGGCGGATGTCCTCGTGCACTCACTCATCACCGTGCGCATCCAGTCCTCTCGGCCTACTCCGGGCGGATGTCCTCGTGCACTCACTCATCACCGTGCGCATCCAGTCCTCTCGGCCTACTCCGGGCGGATGTCCTCGTGCACTCACTCATCACCGTGCGCATCCAGTCCTCTCGGCCTACTCCGGGCGGATGTCCTCGTGCACTCACTCATCACCGTGCGCATCCAGTCCTCTCGGCCTACTCCGGGCGGATGTCCTCGTGCACTCACTCATCACCGTGCGCATCCAGTCCTCTCGGCCTACTCCGGGCGGATGTCCTCGTGCACTCACTCATCACCGTGCGCATCCAGTCCTCTCGGCCTACTCCGGGCGGATGTCCTCGTGCACTCACTCATCACCGTGCGCATCCAGTCCTCTCGGCCTACTCCGGGCGGATGTCCTCGTGCACTCACTCATCACCGTGCGCATCCAGTCCTCTCGGCCTACTCCGGGCGGATGTCCTCGTGCACTCACTCATCACCGTGCGCATCCAGTCCTCTCGGCCTACTCCGGGCGGATGTCCTCGTGCACTCACTCATCACCGTGCGCATCCAGTCCTCTCGGCCTACTCCGGGCGGATGTCCTCGTGCACTCACTCATCACCGTGCGCATCCAGTCCTCTCGGCCTACTCCGGGCGGATGTCCTCGTGCACTCACTCATCACCGTGCGCATCCAGTCCTCTCGGCCTACTCCGGGCGGATGTCCTCGTGCACTCACTCATCACCGTGCGCATCCAGTCCTCTCGGCCTACTCCGGGCGGATGTCCTCGTGCACTCACTCATCACCGTGCGCATCCAGTCCTCTCGGCCTACTCCGGGCGGATGTCCTCGTGCACTCACTCATCACCGTGCGCATCCAGTCCTCTCGGCCTACTCCGGGCGGATGTCCTCGTGCACTCACTCATCACCGTGCGCATCCAGTCCTCTCGGCCTACTCCGGGCGGATGTCCTCGTGCACTCACTCATCACCGTGCGCATCCAGTCCTCTCGGCCTACTCCGGGCGGATGTCCTCGTGCACTCACTCATCACCGTGCGCATCCAGTCCTCTCGGCCTACTCCGGGCGGATGTCCTCGTGCACTCACTCATCACCGTGCGCATCCAGTCCTCTCGGCCTACTCCGGGCGGATGTCCTCGTGCACTCACTCATCACCGTGCGCATCCAGTCCTCTCGGCCTACTCCGGGCGGATGTCCTCGTGCACTCACTCATCACCGTGCGCATCCAGTCCTCTCGGCCTACTCCGGGCGGATGTCCTCGTGCACTCACTCATCACCGTGCGCATCCAGTCCTCTCGGCCTACTCCGGGCGGATGTCCTCGTGCACTCACTCATCACCGTGCGCATCCAGTCCTCTCGGCCTACTCCGGGCGGATGTCCTCGTGCACTCACTCATCACCGTGCGCATCCAGTCCTCTCGGCCTACTCCGGGCGGATGTCCTCGTGCACTCACTCATCACCGTGCGCATCCAGTCCTCTCGGCCTACTCCGGGCGGATGTCCTCGTGCACTCACTCATCACCGTGCGCATCCAGTCCTCTCGGCCTACTCCGGGCGGATGTCCTCGTGCACTCACTCATCACCGTGCGCATCCAGTCCTCTCGGCCTACTCCGGGCGGATGTCCTCGTGCACTCACTCATCACCGTGCGCATCCAGTCCTCTCGGCCTACTCCGGGCGGATGTCCTCGTGCACTCACTCATCACCGTGCGCATCCAGTCCTCTCGGCCTACTCCGGGCGGATGTCCTCGTGCACTCACTCATCACCGTGCGCATCCAGTCCTCTCGGCCTACTCCGGGCGGATGTCCTCGTGCACTCACTCATCACCGTGCGCATCCAGTCCTCTCGGCCTACTCCGGGCGGATGTCCTCGTGCACTCACTCATCACCGTGCGCATCCAGTCCTCTCGGCCTACTCCGGGCGGATGTCCTCGTGCACTCACTCATCACCGTGCGCATCCAGTCCTCTCGGCCTACTCCGGGCGGATGTCCTCGTGCACTCACTCATCACCGTGCGCATCCAGTCCTCTCGGCCTACTCCGGGCGGATGTCCTCGTGCACTCACTCATCACCGTGCGCATCCAGTCCTCTCGGCCTACTCCGGGCGGATGTCCTCGTGCACTCACTCATCACCGTGCGCATCCAGTCCTCTCGGCCTACTCCGGGCGGATGTCCTCGTGCACTCACTCATCACCGTGCGCATCCAGTCCTCTCGGCCTACTCCGGGCGGATGTCCTCGTGCACTCACTCATCACCGTGCGCATCCAGTCCTCTCGGCCTACTCCCGGCCGGGCGCTGTTGGTGACCCTGGGATGACACAGTGACCAGCACAAGGTCCCAGGCAGCCAGCACTCTCCTCACCGAGACGGACAGTAAACCTGAGTGCCACCGTCACTGTCAGGCCGTGACAAGTGCTGGGAAGAAGGATGGCAGAAGGGAGGAGGCAGAGAGTGATGGGCAGGCGATGCGGAAGGACAGGGCCTCTACGGGGCATGATGTTGGAGCAGCAATGAGCGAAGTGGGAGAGAGCAGGGGGAGCCTGGGATAGGAGCTGAAAGAAGAGCCCGTGCCAAGGCTGGCGCAGGGGTGAGCTGAAGGCCCGTGCAGGCAGGGAAAGGAGTGAGCCTGGGAGGGGCCTGAGGGGGCCACCGCACAGGACCTAGCCAGGCACGGCAAGTGGAGGGTGTTACTAGTAGGAGGCATGGGCCACTGATCCCGAGTCAGGGTGAGAGTGGAGGCAGGTGGGTGGCTGGAGTCCCCTTTCCACACAGGAAAGAAGGTTCCAGCACCTGGAGGCCGGGTCTGTTACTACCCTCCGCATCCCAGGCCCTCGGGTGTGGGGAAGGAAGGGAGCCGTGTAGCCAGCAGGGACAGGCTCCCACATTTCCCGTCACGCCTCCTGTGTCTGAAAACCAGAGCAGGAGGCCCCCTTCTCTGGAGGAAAGCCTTCGACACCCAGCTCCCAGAGCTTCGGGGAGACCTGCGATTTCCTCATCCGCTTCCCCACAGCCTCTGAGGAGTAAGGCTGCTTCCAGCCCCCGTCCCTCTGCGTGAACCGGCCACACTGCATTTCAAGGCAGGCGGTCCCGCTGCCGTTCACGCAGAGGTGGGAGAGGAACCCGGTTTGTCACGCCACCAGGCCATGTCATATTTTGGAACTGGGATGATTTCAGCTGGCAGGGACTTATTACAGAACCACAAATGGGTCACAGATGCATCCCTCTTTAGGGAGGACCCTGCCCACCTTCGACAAGCCCCCTGGTCTCCAAGTCCTGCCTCCTGAGCTCAAACTCCCTCCGCGGTCAGGGTGCGCTTCCCAGCAGCTGGGCTCTTCTCTCTCAACAAGGGCAGGTTCTGGGGTCGACCAGGGAGAAATGCAGCAGGTGCCTGACATCGGAATGGCACCTGCGGGGCTGACCACAGGGAAAGGTTCCAGGGTCGCACCCAGAGACCTCCCTGGGGACCCGCTGGGGGGCCTGACTCTTTTTTTCCTTCTCGCTCATGGAAGAAATAGAAAAACGGCACCATGAGGACTTGAGGCCAGACACTACCCCCTTGGCAGTGGGGGCACAGCAGGGCTGGAAGCTGGGGGGGCATGGTTCACGTGGGTTTCTCCAGGACTCCCCTCCCCGGGGTGGTGAGGAGCCTGGATGGAACAGGGTAGTAAAAGCCCAGCACCTTTAGGCTCTAAAACATCTGAAGTTTGATTGATTGTCTCACAAATATATGGGAAGGGATGTTAAAAGGCCTGAAAACTTATTCCTAAAAATTCCCATTTTTCTTTTTAAATATTTCTATAAAATTTTTGAAACAGATTTTAAAAAATATTTATTAAATAGTATTGTTTTGTGCCCTGATAATAAGTTGACAGCTTTGTTTCTGCAGGTATACAATTTAGTCCTTTTTCTCTGTTAAGCCAAAGAGAATCAATGACATTTCCTCTCCTCTCCGATGCCCAGCGTAAATAAGGTTACAGCATTTGATTTCACACTTACACTAAGTCCGTGAGATTTCGTGTCGTCTTTAAACACACAGGAAGGGGTGAAGGCCTAATCTGGGGGAAGGCTTTGAGAGGAGGAAGATGGCAGGCCACAGCAGGGACCGGGTGGCCCCACCTGCAGGGGGCCGCAGGTGTCAGGAACCCGCTTTGGACTGAAGGAGTGTTTTTGCCCCCAGGACAGTTACATAAACACAAAGGGCAGGGCTAACAGGTGAGGTGGTGGTTACGGCACTGGGCTCCCACACGGCCAAGTGCAGCTCGAGTCTGGAACTTGGCAACTTGAAAATCATGCGGCCGCGTGTGTGTGTGTGTGTGCGCACGCCCAAAATCCTGAGGAGAACGGAGGAGACGGGATTGCGGTGTCCCCACTCGGGGGGATTTCTCACTTTCCATTTCTCATTCTCCAGTGAGCGGGCATGCCCTATAGCAGCATCTAAAACACATACACAAAGTGCACGCAACTCTTGCACGCCAACTTGAGAAGTGGCACTTGTACCCCCGACCTGCTCGGTGGTCTCGTCCGGCCAGACTCCCCCTACTCTACAGAGGGCTGGCCCACGTTCCCAGCGCGCCTTTCAGAAGTTAGGAGGCGGATAATCACAGAGGCACAGGCTGTGCTCCATGCCAGTGGCCGCAGCCTGTCCCCAGCCTGGAGGAGGAGAACACCGCACACGCCAGGCTGAGAGGCCACCTAGTCAACAGCTGCATCAGCACGCCAAGGCACGCCGGCCCTTCACCACCCCAACCTGACGTCCTCAGGCACTTCTGACGGCGTCTCAGGACCAAAGGACCCAAAGTGCAACAGATCTTGGGAAGGGATGTGAACAAGCCTGAAAAAATTATCTCTAAAAATTCCTTTTTTAAAAAAAATATTTCTATAAAATTTTTGATACAACAGAGTTTTTGTTTTCTTTCAAAACATAGAGAAACCTACTATTGTCAGTGCTTATACCCCCGACACACATACACGCACGCACACACACTCATGCACACACACGTGTGTGCGTGCACACACACACGCTGCACCTCCCCAGGGGGGCATTGGCAAACAAGGGGTCTCCCCTCTAATTGATGGGGTCACCTTGACCTTGGACTTGGAAGTAGTTCCCACAGCCAGAACGGAAAGGAATGTGTCCCAGGGCCCCTGTCACTTGGGACCGGCCAATCCCACCTCGCTCCCCTTCCTAACCCCCCAACTATTTAAAAGCGGGAGGGCGCTGAATCAGCAAACATGTCCATCTTGTTTTCTTTTTTTTTGATGATTTCTTATAATTAGGCTCTAGCTGGTTCCCTGACAGTCACATCTTACTGTCCCCTGGCATGTCACTGTGTCATAGGCACATGCGGGGGAGGAGTGACAGCTCTCCTCCCCGTCCTCTGCTCAGGCGGTGGGTGGGAGGCCTGGGGGGTCCAACCAGGGTGTGGGAAGCCGGGTCTGAGGGGCTGGGAGGAGACACAAGGTAAAGTCGAGGGTGGTGCCGACATCCCCCGGCCTCCCACACAGTCTGATGCCATCCCTCTCCTTCTGCTAGTACTCCATGGCTCCCGGGTGCCCCAGGATCAAGGCTCAGGTTCCGACCTATGGTCGACGGGCTCCTTCCAGACCTGGTCCCAAGCAGCCTGCTGTTCAGGCAGACTGTACACATGCAAATCCCACTGCAGCTCATTCCGGCCTCCCTTCTGCAGGGCCCAGGGCCTCCTGCAAGGCAGGGCTCTAAGCACTGAACGCTACACAAGGCCGAGGCGGGAGTGCCCCTTCGGATGCTTTGCCCTCGCCTTCTCCCCACAGCCCCAGCTCCACCACACACCAGGCAGCAGGGCGAACAGAGCGAACAGTGCTGTGCGACCCCAGGCAAGCCCCTTAAGCTCTCTGAGCCCAAGTGTTCCTACAGGCATTGGAACGATAAACACTCCCTGATAGAGCTAGCAACATTCACTGTCTGTCTGTGCGGCCCCGTCAGCGCCACACGATACGTCCCCACCAGGCGGAAATACAGTCCAGCCCCAGCTGAGCCTCCAAGGCCGGCAAGCAGCCCCTGTACCCCCATTCCTACTGTCCCTCTTGTCTTGGCAGGCGCTCTCCCCCCACTGCCTAGATGCTCAGTCCCTGCCTGGCTCTTCTTCATTCTCCAGAAAAGCCTCTCCCGGCCACCCTAATTATGACCAGGCATACCGGAGCACCCCGAGGCCTGCCTAGAACCCTGGGACTCTGACACCCCTGCTCACCTGGCAGTCATCTCCCTAGGTCTCCTCCACGGAGCTCAGCACAGGGCCCGAAGCCTGCCCTGACCCTCTCCTGCTCTCAGTATGACCCCATCCAGCAAACCCAGCAGGCTGGGCCTTTCACGTGCATGCGAGACCCACTGCCTCCCTCCTGCCTGTGCCGACAACTGCACAGCACCTTCGCCACACTGTGGTGCTGGTCTCCCTGCCGGCCCCACTGCCAGCCTCACCCAGTCTTCTTTCTCCTCAGCAGCCACAGGAAGCCCGAGAACACGCCCCACTCAGACCTGACCCCGGCAGGTCCCCACAGCTCCTAAACCCAGAGCTCCTTAAGCACCTCTGTCCACGCCCTTCTCTGATCTCACTCCCCGCCCCACCACTGCACTCCTGTCTCACGGCCTCAGAACCCAACCACAGGGCCTGTGGACCGGCTGGCCACGTTGCTGGGCTAGGCCGCAGCCAGCTGCAGGGGCTGGGCTGGGTCGGCCTTTCTCCGCACACCTACCCTGGAGGTGAGCCCTGTGCGTCTCCCCGACATGGCCCTTTAAAGGAACCTCGCTCACCCGCACTCCCGTGGAACTGCTTGCTCCAAGGCTTCTGCGAAGATGAAGGGAGAAAGAGCTCAGGCTGATAGCACGAGACTACCTGAGGCCCTACCTTGGCTCCAGGTAGCTGCGCGCTCTCGGGAAGATGCCCTCACCCCTCTGTGCCTCAGTGGTAGGCAATAATGGCCCCTAAGGAAATCTGCACCCTCCTCCCTGAATCTGTGCACGGGCTGATGTGACCTCACAGGGCCAAGGGCGTCGCAGACGTGATCACTGAAGGGCCATGAGAAGGGGAGGCTCCCTGGGTAATCTGGCCGATGTGACTGTATGTGTCTGCACAGGAGGGGGGCAGGAAAGCCAAAGGCGGGAGGACCTGGGACAATGGACGCCGAGCTGGACAGATGCCCTCGGAGGGAGGAGGAAGGGCCGGACCTGGGACAAAGGACGCCAGGTAGGACAGATGCCCGCAGAAGGAGGAAGGGCCGTGAGGAACACCGTGGCTTCGAGATGCTAGGTAAGACGAGGAAGCAGATTCTCCCCGGAAGCCTCCAGGAGGGATAAAGTCCTGCCTTGACTTGAGGCCTCCGAGCTCCGGAACGATACAAAACACACGTGTGTCATTTTCGTGCTAGGCTGATGGCGACTTGCACGGCTGCAGCAGGAGGCGAACACCCAACCTCCCACCTGGGAAGTGAGTAACCGCGTCCTCACCCGAGCGCGCACTCAGAGCAGCTGCAGTGTGCCAGTGCCCCATGCACGTGCGCCATGGTTGTGTGCCAGGGCTGGCCGCACGCAGTCACGGACCAGGGAGGCCCGGCAGCCACTACCCCTCTTCTAGGCCAAGTCTGTGTCCCAGCCACTCCTTCCAGCAGACTCGGGCGCTGTCAAAGCAGAAATAAGTGTCTATTTTGAGGACTCGTGTATGGTCGTTTCCATGGTTACTTGTCGCAATGCCTAGCAGACAAAAGACCCGGATATCTAGTGCTTCAGGGAGAGAGAGAGAGCCGGAAGCTGGGGACAGAGCTGGGTGGTCTGGGTGCCCCAGCTCTGTCCTGAAACGGAGAGGTCAGGGAAGCCACAGCTTCTCAGACCATGGGTTTCCTCATCTGTCCCACGGCAGAGGTGAAAATCTAGGGGGTTTGTTTGGTGAAAAAGAAAATCACGGTTCTATCCTGCTAGGAGAGCGAGGCTGTGAACGCCGTCTCTGAGCGCCGGGATAGGCTGTGAACGCCGCCTCTGAGCGCGGGATAGGCTGTGAACGCCGTCTCTGAGCGCCGGGATCTACCACTTCCTGAGTCCTGAGCAGAAACTGGATGGGACAGAGGTGCAGGGTACAGGACTAGACCCAACCTCCACGTGTCTTAAAAACACCTGGGCCATGAGGAACAGCAGCTTCTAGACCCTAGAATGACAAGGAAGCAGACTGGAGCCAGCAGGTGGCATGGACTCTAAGGAGGCTGGTCCCACATGGCCAACAGTGCAGTTCTAATCTCAGACCTGTGGCTTGAAAAACCATGCCACCTGGGTGTGTATGGGTACCCCAAATCCTGGGAGAATGGAGAAGGGATTGCAGGACGGCCATCCCCTGTGGGGCGACTTCTCACTTTCCCTCTTTCTCACTCTCTGGGTCTCTCTGGTGAGTGCATGCATGCTGTAGCAAACCAAAAAAAATAAAAATAAAATTATTTTGGTTTGAATAACATCGTTTGTATCCTGCAGCACCTGCTAACTGGGACCTGGCTGCTCGCTTCATTTCTCATGAGAACCAAAAACAATGTGGGTAGAGCACACACAGGCTGGGGTTTCCACGGCTCACTACCTATTTGTGGTAAATTAAACAAGAAAAGGGACACAGAAGCTGTAAAGGTACGTGACTGCTGAATAATCTTCTTGCTGGCATTAAAGAGAGAGCTCCTGGCAGGATATTGAGTCAGAGAATAAAAAAAGCATTCTAGAAAAAAATGTAAATACAAAATTATTTCCAATAACCCAATAATCAAAAAGGAATGCAATTAGGACCAGCAGATGGCACAGTGGTTAAGGCACTGGGTCCCACAGAGCAGACCCTGCAGTTCTAGTCCCAGACCTGGAAGCCTGAAAACACACCAGGCCCCAGGTACACGCATGCTCAGAACCCCAAGAGGAGAATGGAGGAGAAGGGATTGTGCTGTGGCCATCCCCGGGGGTGATTCCTCACTTTCCCTCTCTTTCTCTCTTTCTCTCTTTGGTAAGGAAACATGCCCTCTGGCAAAAAAAAAAAAAAAATTGAAAAAAAAAGAGAAAATAGAATTTGAAATGGTTGTGAAAAAATAATTTTTTTCTCCTGAGACACCAGATAGACTTACACCTGAGCTTTACTGACACTTCAAGTTATATCAGCTATGCCAGAAAAAGACAAAGTTGTCATTTTAGGAAAATCAAATCATCTTAATAGAATTGGGCAAAGAGAGTACAGGAAGTGAAAACCGAAGACCAGCTTCACCTGTGAGCATGGGGCAAAGCTCAGAGAACCCTGGCCTGGCCCTGTCTGCAGGCCTCGATCCTGGCTTGGGGATGGGCCCGGACCTCAGCGTACTGCCAAGGCCCCCTGTGAGTCTCTGAGCAGCTGCCAGCAGGCCCTGGAGAACCTCTCAGCCTCACCCAAGCAGTGGTCGGTCCCAAGGTCCCTCCTTCCATATCTTCCATATGGCGCCCCAGGCAAGCACCTTCCAGACCCTGAGCGCCCATCTGGGCCGAGGCCCTCAGGTCACCGCTCACTGCAGCCCTGGGAGAGGTGGCGAGAAGCACAAGCCGAACTGAGTCACGGAGGCCGAAGTCCTGCTGCTCGCTCTCGAGGTTGGGGCTGACCCATGCGTGGCTCATACATCGCTGGGTTTGTGCCTAGACCCAGAAGAGGAACAGAATCCACGCTCCTGCCTGGCGGGCGACCGTCCTTGCACACAGGGAGGGACAGGATGCTCCGGGGCTCGGAGTGCCTCCTCCAGTCACAGAAGGTGGCATTCGGGTGGTGTGGGGCACACACAGCCTCTCCCACACCACCGGCTCTGTTCTCGCTAAATGCCACCCCCACGCACGTCTTCTCATTCAAAACGTAAACCCAGCATTACCATAGAGACATGGAAAAATGTGAAACCAGCTTTCTACAGCTCATTCTCGGGGCAGTTTCTGGGTGTATTCCTTCCCAGGGTTTCTTTGCATCCATGTTTACTTTTCCCCTTTCTTTTTTCTTTTCTCTTCTTTTTTCCTTCTCTTTTTTTCTTCTTTTCTTCTTTTCCTTCCCTTTTAGTAGTCCTTGCTTCTGCTCCCCCCGCCCCGAGTCATTTACCTGCCATTCAACGTTCTCCTCCAACAACACGCGAAATGCCGGGACAGTACCCATCACATGGGTCGCCATCGTTGACCTGTCTGCTCCGTTGGGCCTTCGGGTGTTTCTGGATTCTGCTGCCGCACGCAGGGATGAGCCACCAAGCCACAGCTGCTCCCCACAGGGCCCGGATGGCATCAGGGCTGGACCCAGAAGCAAGGACCCAACCTTCCTTTCTTCCCCCCTCTATTCCGTGGTGCCGTGACCCAGAGCAGAAGGCAGGCAAAGAGTGGGGCACGTGGGGCCTTGGCCAGCAGGCGGTGGGCGTGGGTGGTTGGAGATAATGCCCCTGGGGTGGACTCCTAGGGAGGGCCTTGCCCTAACCCACAGAACCGGCCAGTGTGTTAGGCTTCGTGGCCGGGGAACGAAGGTGGGAGATGAAATTAAGGTCGTAATTCAGCTGATCTTGGAAATGGAACGTCGCCCTGGGCCCAGTGCGATCAAAGGCACTTTACTATTTTAATTCATGTATTACTATTACTTGTCTCTACGTGCACTCAACGGAGAGAGGCAGAGAGGGAGAGGGAGAAAGCCTCACCACAGTCCTTTCCCCATTCTCCTCTCGGGATTTTGGGCATGCTTTCCAATCCCCTGGGCCAGGGCTTGAACCGCGCAGTCAGTCACGTGAGTCAGCCACCTGCTGGCCTCAGAGGGTCTTTATAAGTGAAAGAGGAGGCAAGGGGGTCAGAGCCCTGAGAAAGACATCACAGACAAGGGGGGCACCAGAGGCTAGGAAGATGCAAGGAAGGGGCTTCTCCCCTAGGAACTCCAGAAAGGAGCTCAGCCCTGCTGACCCCTGGATCTTGGCCAATGAGACCCACACGGACCTCCTGACCTATAGCCCCTGAGACAGTAAGCTGATGTCATAGGCTGCCGTTTGCAGCCACCTGCTGGCGGAGCCGTAGGAAACGGACCCAGCCCCTGAGCTGTGGCTACGGGGCTGGCACTGCCCTCACCACCCACCAGCCTCTCAGCTGGCCCTGGCCCTCCCTGCCCCTCCATACACCAACAATGTCCACACTGTGGTGTCCGGCTGAGCCTTCTCCTGGACTCCAGACCCTCAGGCTGCCTCTCATCTCTCCCGGAAGCCCAGTAAGTGTCCAACACCCCCCAGTTGGCCCACTCCATCGCAGCCAGCTGGGAGATAGCCCCGCCCTTACCCTGCCATTCAAACAAACCGCAGTCACCCTGCACACCCACACCCACTCGGTAGTGCCCCCCAACTGGACCTTCAGGGGACATCAAGAGGATCCTTTTCAAATACCCATCTCTTGATCATCAGACACTGGGAACAAAACCCAAATCCTTCCCGTGATCGGGCAGGGGAGTGGCTGGGGTCTTAAGTCGTCCTGTTCCATTGGACTTTTGATCTTAGCTCCTGCCACAGGAGCTTGGCCAACTGCACTTGGCCACCCTGCCTTCTGCTGCAACACCCTGAAACACCATCAGAGGGCCTGTAGTGCCCTCCTTCTGGAACATTCTTCTCTCAGAGAGCTGCATGGCCCACCCCTCACCCTCTCAGGGTGTCTGTTCCTCTGTGATCTCATCGGGGAGACCATTCCTGACCCCTCTCCATTTTGTACCCAGCTTTCTGGGCCCTTGCCAGCATCACTTCCCACATCCTGACCTTGGTCACCTTGTCACCTGCTCACTGCCTCCCCACTTAGCCTCGGCTCCGGAGGGACAGAGGGCCACTGTCTCTGGGTCTCTGCTGCACCCTCGTGCCAGGAGCAGGTGCCTACTGACTGCCTCGGGGGCTAAGTATGACACGCGGGGCACAGACAGGCTTGGAGAAGAGGGCTGGGGAAGGGCTCGGGGGACAGAACTTGGCCAAGAAACAGGAGGGACCGAGAGGCTCCCGAGAGCCTCAGCCCAAGTGTGGGGGGCTGGAATAGCACTCCCATCTCTGAATGCCCACCAAACCAGGCTCTGGGGAAACTGACCCTGTCACCAATCCATTCTCTGCCAGGACTCGGACTTCACTGAAGCCCCCTGCTGGGCCAACTGGTCATTACCCTCATTCATTCATTCAAATGTTTATTCGCACACCCTGGGGACAGGCAGACCGATGAACCAGACGGAGCCCCTGACCTCCCTCTGGGCCCTGCTCTGCCTCGCCGTCCCTGCAGGGTTATCTGGTAACATGACAGAAGGGCTGGTCCGTGCCTGCAGGTGCCCCTGAGGACCGTCATGGCAGCACACAGCGCAGAAGCACGCCCCACGCCAAGCAGCCCGGCCCTGCCGCTATTTAGTGTGGCGACCGTGGCCAGTCCTCGGAGCCCGTATTCCTCCCGGCACCTTCCCCGGGGCCTGTGAAGATGGCTGGTGACAAGAGGAAGAGCTGGAGGGGGCGGGGCTCGGCGTTGGAGACGTGAGCTGCCCAGCTGGTGGCACTGGTTTCCCTGTTCAGCCCGAGGAATCCACGGCACCCCCGTGGGACACCCTGAGGCACACCGCCCTGGGGTGGGCTCTAGCATGAAGTGACAAGTTATAGACCCTGGCCCCAGTGAGCTCATGGGCTGCTGCAGGGAGACAGAGCAGCCCTTGGAAAGTTCTTCAGGGTGTGGAGCGGGGACACACAGGAGGGCCCTGATCCAAAGTGGGGGCAGGGAAGACTTCCTGGAGGTGACACCTAAGTTCGGTGCCTCCTTAGCATCCAGATCCCGTAATCCTCACCCTAGAGGCCTGGCTCCTGGAAGCTGGGCAGCCCCGGGCTGTGCAGGGATTCCAGGGAACAGAATGCAAAACCGGGATCTCCCTGCCAGGCAGCAGTGAGGAAGCACAGCACCTGCCCGCCCACCAGTCCGGAACACGCCCGCCCAGCCTGGCCGCTCCAGCACCAGCGTGTGGTCCCTGCGGCGGGCCCCGGCACTTACGCTTGGAGTGCTTGTCGCACAGGGCCGCTGCCCGCATGTCACAGAGCCGCAGGGAGCCCTTGCTGCTGCTGTAGACGAAGAGGTTGCAGTGGTGCGGGTGGAACTCGGACGCGGTGATCACCTCGGTCAGGTCCTCCATGTTGGCTGGCTTGATGTCCACGATGTCTGGGTGGTTCAGTCAAGGGAGGGTGCTGGACGGAGACTTCGCCGTTCTGCCTTTCCGGGGGTCCCCAATGCCTTCCCCACCCACAGGGCTGAGCTGGTTCTTCGTTCCTGAGACCCCCAAACTGCAGGCCTGGACGGTGACTGCCTCCCGCGGGCCCTCTAGGGCCACCGTCTCCACAGAGCTACCTCCTGACCTGCACCTCCCCACACCAGCCTCCATCAGCTACCCAGCCCCGCAGTGGGGCTGCACCTGCTGCCCGCCTTCCTGAGCAGGTGAAGAGCACTCGAGCGCCCGGTCCCTGCTGGGCCAGGGACGTTCCCGACGGATGACTTCAGCTCTCGGTCGCTCGGTGACCTGCATGTGCAGCTGAGTGCGTGGGCGTCTCCAGGTCCCCTCTGCACCCCCTAGCACCCACTCCCCTTCTGCTGCTGTGGGAAGAGGATCTTCTGCCTTTTGGAGTGAGCCCTACCCTCAGCTCCAACCTGAGCCTTCCAGTCCTCGGGATATGGAGGGCTGGGAACGCAGGGATGTAGCTCTGTCCTTGCTGCTGGGCTGGGAGAGGTGGAGAGGAGGGGCTGCTAGCTGCAGCTGTGACCAGGGGACCCCTGGAGCCCAAGGGTGGGAGACAGCACAAAGGCCAGAGTGAATAGAAAGATTTGGCGATGACTTTTGGATCCTGGATCAAGCTGTGCCTGAAACCGTGACCCCAGACTGTTAAATACGGGAGTCAGTACCTCTCCATGCTTTTGTAGAGATAAGCATTTTGATGTTAGCAAAGGAAGTACACCTGGTTGATATGAAGGAGCACAGAGAGGGTAAGCAACTTGCTCAGGGTGACTCAGAGTAGGTGGTAAATCTAAAATTCAGCCTTGCTACTGTCCTGGCTCTAAAACCTACCCTTCCTGTCCACACATTGCTGCCCACAGCAGTAAACTGGAACCCCCTGGAGTGGCACTCAAAGCCCGGAATACCCCAGTCTCTCTCTAACTTGCCAGCACCAGATTATCCTGGTCACCCTGCCCAAAAGGCACTTCGGCCTCTGACAGTGGCCCCTCGGCCTCTGGTCTCCTCAGCGCAGCATGGGGGGCATGGCCTGTACCCTCCAACAAGAACACCCCTTTTCATTCGCATGCACACTCCACTGCCAGAGCCTGGGCTCTGAACATCGGTCCTGCCACCTCCTGGCTGTGTGGTCGTGAACGAGTCCCGCCACTCTCTGTGGCTCCTTCAGCTCTAAAGTGAGTGAACAGTGTTAACCTCGTATTTTGCTGTGAAGATGGTAAGAGGGGAGCAGTGTGAAGAAGAAGAGGCGAGAGCGACCCCCGGACCGACCAAAGCCCGCGCGCCGCTGCATCTCCCGCGCCCAGCGCCTGAGTCCCACCATCGTCGCCACCAGGCCCAAGAGAAAGGCGACGGGGAGGCTAAAGGAGGTACAGCCAGGGTGAAGGACGGACCACAGAGAGATCTGCAAGGTTGGCTGCGAAACCGCCCCTCCACAGCCAGAGCCCAAGCCTAAGAGGGGCCCTGGTAAGGGAGAGAAGGTGCCCAAAGGAAAAGGGGGCAAAGCGGATGCTGGCGAGGATGGGACCAACCCTGCAGAGAATGGAGATGCCAACACAGACCAGGCACAGAAAGCTGTAGGTGCTGGAGATGCCGAGTGAAGTGTGTGCATTTGCGATAACTGTGTCCTTCTGGTGACTGCACAGTTTGAAATACTATTGTTTATCAAGTTTTATAAAAATGCAGAATTTTGTTTTACCTTTTCTTGTTTTAAGCTATGTTGTTAGCACACAGAACACTTCATTGCAGTTTTTTGGGGAAGGTGCATTAAAGTGTATCTGAAGCTGGATTGATTCCGATATCTTTCCCTTCTAGTTTTGAGACTGCCTCTTGGCTCCCGAGAGGAGGGATTCCCCGACACACACAACCACCTTGGCACCGGTGCCTCGTGGTGTGGAAAACTTAGTATTTATGTCCTCTCCCTCTCTGCCTTCAGCATAGACTTAACTCCCTTTAACACCTGTGGGGACCTGACCACAGTTTGCTTTTATGTCCTCTCCCTCTCTGCCTTCAGCATAGACTTAACTCCCTTTAACACCTGTGGGGACCTGACCACAGAAAATGGGTTATACCAGATATCAGGCAATCCGGACTTGCCAATGGCATTGACTTGGCGTCCTTCAAAAGAGCAGCAGTTAAAAAAAAAAAAAAAAAAAAAAAAAAAAAAAAAAAAAAAAAAAAAAAAAAAAAAAAGAGCAGCAGTTCCTTTTCTATATTGTTGGACCTTCAGGTTGGTCATTCTGCCATTTTCATTTCCCGGAAGTCAGGGTCGGCTCGTGAAAAGTTGTTAAACAACATGCTGAATGTGAAATGCCAACCCTCACTCTAAACTTTCCCTGTTGAGAGCATCAGATGAAGACTTCACTGGGTTTTATAGTGGCTTTCTGATTTTGGTAGTCCATTGAAAAAGGGATTTGAAAGTTGTTGTAGACTGTTAACGATTGTCTGCCCACGTCCTGCCTGAAATACCATGATTGTTTATAAAAAGTATCTTCGATAAAGCTGGATACATCTTGGGGGAGAAAAAAAAAAAAGATTGTAAGATGAAAAAAGAAAAAGTTAAAAAAAAAAAAAGCCTTCCCACGCTGGCTGACGCATTGCAAAGCCCGGTGAGTGTCAGCTGCCATTATTATTTTTTACGATCTGGAAAACACTGATGGGAACTTAGAGACTCGTCTGCCGTCAGCTCACTGTCACTGTCCTCCTGCTCCCACCCCGAGCTGTTTCCAGTCTCAGTAAGCAAGCAGCATCTTCTGACGTCTGCAGACACGAGCGCTTACAGGACACCAAACGAAAGGGCGACTCTGCGTTGGGAAGGCACCGAGGAGGGTGTCAGCGCTCATGCTCAAGGCTCTTAGAAGCACGGCGTTAACCAGAGGCAGGCTCATACAGCTATGAAGAGGGCGGAAGATGAGCTCAGTCAGTCAGTGCCTGCTTGGTTTCCCAGGAAACTGACTGGTACATAAAGCAGCAGAGATTAAATAATGAAAATGCTACTAAAGGTTAACAGAGGAAAAGGGTCGAGACTCCAGGGATGCGAATGTCCAGCACCAGCCTGCGGCCCATTCCTCCCGGCTGGAGTGCCCAGAACAACCACACTAAAATGTGGTCCGGGGAGAAGTGTGGTCGCTGGTGAAATGTCACACACTTCGGCACATTGGCACCTGTTTAACATTCTGGACCAAAGGGTCAGGACAAATGAGGAGTAAATTCCTTCTGCAGAACGTGAGCCAAGTAAACGGTGGGGGGAGGGGGGCTCACAGAAACAGCAGCACCCAGGGAACAGCACCCAGGGAACAGTGCCCAGGTGTCATGTGGTTCTGGCTCGCGTCATCAGGACACTTGGTCTCACTGGGTCATGACTCACAGGTGCTGGGGAGGACTGGATGGGAGAACATTGACACCTGCCACACAGGGTCTCTGACCATCCCAAGTTTCTGTGGGCCCTCCAGAATTCGAGGCAGCGGAAGACTTGTTGCTCTGCCAATGAACGGAGAGCAGACGTGACACGTGGCATGTGTCTCTCCCAGGCAGACACCAGAGAGTCAGCTAATGGTTTGGCTATAACTAAAAAGAATTTTCTAGAGAGCATGTGCACTCACCAGAGACAGAC
This sequence comes from Tupaia belangeri chinensis, assembly GCF_000334495.1. Classification (NCBI taxonomy): domain Eukaryota; kingdom Metazoa; phylum Chordata; class Mammalia; order Scandentia; family Tupaiidae; genus Tupaia; species Tupaia belangeri. The sequence continues at coordinate 1,880,437 of NW_006159886.1, read as the reverse complement.
AGACAGAGAGAAGGTACCCCCTGCCCATGGGAGATGGCCACACCACAACCCCTGCTCCATTTTTCACTCTGTCCAGGGCTTTGGGCACACATGCACACACACCCAGTGGGCTTTTTAAGCAGCAGGGTCTGGACCTGGAACCACCAGTTGCCCAAGTGGGATCTGGCTGCCTTAACCACTAGACAGCCACGGGGCATGGGTCGGGCAGTCATGACTCTCTTCCACGCAGTGAGACCCACACAAAGTCAGCCTGCAGTGGACGCAGGTGCAGCCAGAATGGGAATTCACCGGGGCTGTTTGAAGCCTCTGAGACTCTCAGGTTGCTGTCCTGCAGCATAACCTGGCCCTCTTGCCCAATTCAGTGCCCAAAGACTATTCCTTTTCCGCTCTGGATATTTTAGAATACTTAAAAGTTCACAGGACTCAATTACATCTCAACAACAGCACAAGATCACAGGCCTGGTATATGATCTGGGGGGACAGAGTCCCCAAAACCTGGGTCATGCCAACAGCCCAGGGCCGTGGCCTTACAGCCTGAGCATCACTGGGGAATCTTTCTTGCTGCTTCACATAAAGGGAATCGGATACGGTGGATGCTGTGACAACCATACTGTGACACAGTGCCCTGGTATAGGAAGACAACCATGGTCATGGCCCACACAGCAGGGCCCCCTGCTGGCAGGGGGGGGTCTCACACCTCTGAAGCCCAGGGCCCAGAGCTGCAACCCGCAGCTCCCAAGCAGCACCGCACCCTCCAGGGCATAGGCTTCCGAGGGGTCCATGGTCACCCGGTCCTGGGATAGCCTATTGAGGCCTCCGTCCCAGGGGCCACGTGACCTGCAGGTGCCTGCTGCCCAGCTCCCCACTGATGCCATCAGTGTCGGAGGGGCTGTCACTGCGATTTCCTCTAGGCTATCATAAAGCGGGAGTTCTGCCCGCGGAGGAGCTGCAGACAGAGTCCTGTAGTGGATGACTACGCCCCATACCCAGTGCAATCAAGCCTCAACTCCCACCCTAGGCCACCTGGGGGACTTTCAGACATTTGGTCCTGCAGTGACCACGCCTGGCAGGCCCAACACCAAGTCAGATATTGGGGGCCCCGGTCTGGGTGTCCGGTCCGTTCTCACTAGACCATGCTGGACCACACAGAAATGCCCTTTCCATTCTTCAGGCCTTGGTTTCCCTATGGGCAAAACCTCGGGCGTGATCCGGAGCGCACGTTCCTTTCAGGATTAACCTGTGGGCGGCCCCTCCTCCGTGTCATAATCGCCAAATAAATCCCACTTGTAAAACTGCTTTATGAGCTTCATTTCGGGACTGACCTCTCTTGGGAGCCAGCGTAATTAGACTCATTGAAGAGGCCCTCCCCTGGCAAAGCGGGTTGAATTATTCATATTCTATTTTTCTATCTAATTCTATTCCGACTGTCTGAGGCATCTTTTTTCTTTCATTTACACATTAGCAGCCAAGAATCATTTTCCTTGTAAGGAAGTGATGGCCACCAGCATGGAGAGAGAGGAGCAGGTCAGGGAGGTCGAAAGAGGAGGAGGTAGACTCAGCCCTCAACCCCAGAGCAGGCACAGGGTACTTTCCTCTAGCTCATCGGGTTGAAAGGAGCCTGCAAAAGGAATGTTCGCAATACCCTCTCCCTCAGGAGCGGTGGCCGTCATCTCACCTGGAAAAGGGTCTTTACAGGTGGAGTTGAGCTAAAGTTCTTGAAGTGAGGTCATCCTGGATTACGTGGGGCCTAACTCCAATATCGAGAGCCCTCATAAGAGACACGAAGAGGACGGACAGACAGACGGACAGAGCAGGCAGAGGTGGCAGTTGGAGCGATGCAGCTCCCGGGAGCTGGAAGAAGCAGGAAGGACCCTCCTAGCACCTTCAACAGGAGCCCAACACTACCGACACCTGACTTTGGCCTTCTGGCCTCCAGAACTGTGAGAGGATTCGCTTCTACTGTTCCTGTTTTTGTTTTTGGAGAGGTTTTTGCTATAGGGTGCATGTGCTTGCCAGAAAGACAGACAGAGAGACAGAAAGCGAGAAATCACCCCCCAGGGGAGATGGGCACACCACAATCCCTTCTCCTCCATTCTCCTCGCAGGATCTTGGGCACGCACGCACATGCACCCAGTGTGAGTTTAAGCCACCAGGTCCAGGACTCGACCTGGGTCGACTACATGGGAGTCCAGCGACATAGCCATTTCGCCAACTGCTGGTCTCTCATTTCTGCTGTTTTAAGTCAGCTCTGCAGCACTGTTATGAGAGTTGGGCTGTTTTCTGGGAAGCAGGAAGTCAGTAACAGGGGTTAACACGGGGAAGTGCTGAGAACAGGAACTGACTCCAGGGGGTGTTTTGTATGACACAGGCAGGACCCCGTGTGGCTGTCAGGGAGACCAGATGTGACAGCGGGGCAGTGGGTGGAACGGGGCTGCTCTCCCTGGAGGGCCCACAGCCTGGGAGATCTCTGGTTCCTGGCAGCTGTCTGGCTCTAGCTCCCCTGTCTTACAACGAACCCTCTTCCTCCCAGTGGCAAACATGAGCATTCACAGTGTAGCCCCTGGACCAGGAGTTGGCAAAGGCTTTCTGTAAATGGCCAGAGGTAGATACTTCCGGCTTAGCCGGCCATGAGATCTTTATCACAATTGCAACTACTCGACACAGCGGAAACAGACAGCATGTGAACAGAGGCCCAGCTCAGTGACGAAAACGTGGCCGGAACCACCATCTTCCAGTAATTCACCAGAATGACCAACACA
>NW_006159886.1:1876345-1877647 GCF_000334495.1 Tupaia belangeri chinensis | reverse complement strand
AAAGAGGAGAGGCACCCGGTGTATGTTTCCTAGGCCTTTTAGAAAACACGGAGGTTTTCTCTGGCAACATACATGCGAATCTTACAAGAAGGATATTGTAGACGTGAAGGGAATGGGTACTGTTCAAAAACGAATGACCCACAAATGTGACCATGGCAAAACTGGAAGTCTGCAACGTTCCCCAGCATGCTGCTGGCATGGCTGTAAACAAACTAGGTAAGGGCAAGACTCTTGCCAAGAGAATTAATGAGTGCATTGAGCATATGAAGCGGTCTAGGAGCAGAGATAGCTTCCTAAAACGTGTGAAGGAAAATGACGAGAAAAAGAAGGAAGCCCAAGAGAAAGGGACCTGGGTCCAACTGAAGTGCCAGCCTGCTCTACCCAGAGAAGCCACTGTGTGAGAATCAATGGAAAGGAGCCTGAGCTACTGGAAACTACTCCCTATGAATTCATGGCAAGATGGGTGTTAAAAATAAACTAATCTATGTTTTTATTTAAAAAAAAAAAAGAAAGAAAGGAAGAAAGAAGAAAGAAAGAAAGAAAGAAAGAAAGAAAGAAAGAAAGAAAGAAAGAAAGAGAAAACATCATCAACAGGTGGGTTTGGCGCAACCTGGCCTTACTTCGCCGACCCCAGGTCTAGAACAGGGATCGTGAGCTGGCCTTGGTAACGGCAACCTCCCTTTCCACCCACATGCAGGGCCGGCATGGGGAACAGCCCCAGGGCTGGGCCTCAGCCCTCCAATGCCCCCTCCCCAAGGCCCTGGTTGCATCATCAGAAGGAGCAAGTGCAGAGGAATGACCCCCCCTGGAGGCAGGGGCACTGCAGGCTGTCCTGACTCCCTTGCTGGGGAGTCCGCCAACCTCAGACATAGGAGCTTGTTCCACCTGAGTGATACCTGCGGCCTTTCCTGCCAAGGACACAGGAAAGGTGCTCTGTGCGGGTCTTCACAGAGCCATTGGGCTTGCAGAGATTTTTATAGAAACGCCTTCATCTGTGGCCAAGGGCATTGCCTGACTCCTGAAGCCCAGCTGGGGTCACACCAGCACCTGAAGGCATCGCTGAGGGCTGGTGGAATGCCCACAGGTCGCTGGACTTCCAGGGTTCTCACTTATCGAGCCTCGCCCAGCAGGCCGAGCTGCACCCGCTAAGCCTCGGCCTCCCTCGCCCGTACCCATGGGCACGGGAATGAAGGCTGCTCACTCCCCCGTGGGGTAAATCTCTGCTGACAGTAAGCCGCTGGGGATCACTGGCTTGCTCCTGTGAAGGCAAGTGGGAAGTGGGCCTGGGAGCACTGCAGGAAT
>NW_006159886.1:1856171-1876261 GCF_000334495.1 Tupaia belangeri chinensis | reverse complement strand
GCCGAAGTCGTGCGCAAACAATACCTCGCACCATGACAGGCCTTAGTGGAAAAGCCACAGCGAGCTGGTCTGTAAAGACACAGCAACTAACTGAGCTCTGAGATGCTGGAATAACCCCAGAGAACTGCCACAGTGGGGGCCAGGGATATAGCCCAGGCCTGTTGGAGGGGACCACAGGCCCCACGTCCCCCCAGAGGACAGGGAGGCACGGGCAGGGCAGCCACTTGCCCAGGACCACACGTGGAGTGCAGTGGCCTGGCTTTCAGGCTTCCAGACTTCCAGCGGTGTCCTCCCTGTTGTGGAGCAAATGCATTTCTGCACAATCGGTAGCCCTCCCCATGGGCTGCATGCCCCCCGGGCACTGAAACTGGGGCTTGCTAGAATGGCTGGTGTCCTCAGCTGGGCGATGTTGACTGAAGATGGGGTCTCCCTGAAAGAGAAACTGTGGCCACGGCACCATCGATATAACTGAACAAGGCACGGTTCATCCGGATGTCTTGGCAAGAGTCTTGGCTCTCAGGATGGGGGATGCTGTTACCACGGCAACCAGGCAGTTGGAGGAAGGATGGAAGCAGCCCTGCCAGAGGCCCCACCACGAAAGGCCTCCCATGTGGGCTCATAAGATGCTGGACTTGGCGGTTCCCTGGAAGGCCTCCTGCCCATGACGGCAGTCTTGAAAACCTGCCTTTCCAGTGAATTTTCTCCTAAAAGGTGACCTGGCTACAAACATAAGTTGCAAATATTCAGGCCAAAACAGGTCAGATCATAAGAAGGGTTTCTGGCTGCCAGGTGCCAAAATGATGCAAACTCAGTGGCTTCAACAACATCTACTCCTCCTAGGTCTGGAGGCAAGGTCCAGGGCCAGGGCCAGGTCCAGGTCCAGGAGGGGCAGGGTTGGTTCCTTCTAAGGCCTGTCTCCCCGGCTTGTGGTGAGCTGCCTTCTCGCTGCGTCTCACAGATCCCTGGTCTCTCCAGTGTTCCGTCTCTTACAGCCCTGGGATTGCATCAGGCCCACCCTAGCAGCATTATTCTAATTTCATTGGCTCTTTAAAGACCGTGTCTCCAAATACAGTCCCATTCTGGGGCTCTGGGGGTTAGACTTCAGTATGAATTTGGGAGGGAACATTACTTAGCCTGTAACAGATTCCTTCTTTCTTTGCTTAGAATATTTCAGTGGCAACCCACAGTCCTTCACAGGGGGCAGAGCCCACCGAAGCTCGCTCTGTGGGTGACCAGCCAGTCTACCCAGCTCTCCCACGTCCAGCTCATGTGACTCCTCAAAACTTAGAACGAAACCAGCCAAACTATGAGATGAGTTTTCAGAAAGCCCGAACCGTGAGTCACAAAGATCGGGGCTAGAAAAGCCAGTCCTACCACCTACCAGAACCGCAGAGCCTCTGTCTGTCTGTGCCCTGCCTTTCTCATCTGCAGAACGGGCTGATAACTTCTGCTCTGCAGGGTTTCAGGAAACGACATGCAATGAGTGAGCACTCGGCTAACATTAAATTACAGTTATCGGGTGGTTGGAAAAGTCGTGATGCATTTTTACATAGGAAAACATAGAAAAAATGTCATAAGTTTTCCCACAACCCAATAGTTAAATCAGGATGAAAAAGGGAAGCCTTTCTTTCTTTTTCTCTCTTTTTTCCTTTCTCTGTCTCTCTCTTCTTTTTTTTTTTTTTTTTTTAGAGAGAGAGATTTTTGCTATAGGGTGTGTGTGCTCACTGGAGAGACAGAGAAACAGAAAGTGAGAAATCACCCCCCCCCAGGGGAAATGATCACATTGCAATCCCTTCTCCTCCATTCTCCTCTCAGGATTTTGGGCATGCACACACATGCGCCTGGCATGAGTTTTAAGCCACCAGGTCTGGGACTCGAACAGCAGTTGACTACATGAGAGTCCAGTGATGTAACTATTACGTCATCTGCTGGTCGCATTTCTTTCTTTTTATTTTTTTAAGAGAGTTTTTTTTTTCCCCATAGGGCACATGCACTTACCAGAGAGACAGAGAAAGAGTGAGAAATCACCCTCCACCCCGCCCCAGGGGGGATGGCCATGCTGGAATCCCTTCTCTTCCATTCTCTTCTCAGGATTTTGGGCACACATACACATGCACCTAGAGTAAGTTTCAAGTTGCTGGGTCCAGGACTTGAACTGCAGTCAACAATGTGAGAGTCCAACACCCCAACCACCACACCACCTGCTGCTGGCCCCATCTTTCTTTCTAAAGAAAGAAACAAACAAGAGGTGACGCTTGTCACCCGTGGGGAGGACTCTGAGGGTGTGTGCTGAGTGTGTGCCTGTTCCTAAGAGTAAGGCACGATAGCCCGAGTGTGGACAGAGCTGGGACAAGCAGTGGGTGGCACGCCCATGGCACTCAGAGGGGGCAGGCAGACCCCATGCTGACCTGCGGGCTCCAGCCTCAGGAAGCCAGGATGCTCTGGCTTCATGACGGATGCTCTGTTGCAGGAGAGACATGGGGATGCACCTGGCGGGGATCTGTAACAGGCCGTGAGCTGTTCTGGGGAACTTTGAGGCCAAGGCCTAAGGTGAGAAGGCAGTATCCGGGCAGAGTGTCAGGTAGGGCAAATGTCTGGTCTGAAGGGGACAGTATCAGCCAGGTTCTGTGGAGCTGCAAAGGGCAGGCGACTGGAGCACCAGGAGGGAGAAGAGAGGGCAGGCCAGACAGGCCATGCAGGGAGCACGGTCTCTATCCAGAGGGAGAGAAGATGATGATTTAAGAGAGGGCCTCTGAGAAAGGAAGGGCTTAGGGTGCCGGCATGTGACGTATGAGGGTGGGGGTTCCTGCACGAGCTGGGGCCGGCAGGGCCAAGGGTCTGTGGCTGCAGCCTGTGGTTAAGGGAGTCCTGATTGGATCATGGTATAGATCTGCCATGGAGGACTGTTGGGAAGGAATGCACAGCACCCCCTCCTCACCACATGACTCCCCGACCCCAGCATCTAGAGTGTCGAAACAGCGTACGGATGCCAAAGCCCACGTACGCCCTTGGACACACATCACCACAGTCCCACGGGGCCCTGCAGTGGACCTGTGTTTCACATCTTGATTTATCTTCAGGATATAAAACAAGCGCCAAGAAGCACCACTGCACTGACGGAGCTGGACAGGCAATCTGAGAGACCCCGGACTTGCAGGAGCCTTGGGCAAGCGACCCCACCTCTCAGAGCCCATCTCCCCGTTTGTGAAATGGGAAGAACGCAGCACCACCTCTGGGTGGCCCCGGCCTCAAACGTGACGAGCCACATCGCGCGTGCAAGCAGACCGGAAGTGTGCAGCCGACAGTGGCCACGTGGAGTGAGGTCGTTATCAGTACTGAGGCAGTGCTGCATGACAGGTAAGTGTCCGGACAGGTTCTGCATCCAGACAGCCCCGGTCTGAATCCCAGTCCTGCCCCCTCCCAGCTGTGACGTTAGGTCCGTCAGCCCTGCTTTTTGAGGCTTAGTTTCCTCGGCTATGAAAGGTGGATTAGTAAATCCTACCACATAGTGCTGCTGGAAAGGTTTAGCAAGTTAATAGTGATGGGTTGAGGACACTGCGGCACAGAGTAGTGACAGCAGAAAGGAGGTGCGAGGATGACCCCGAGGATGACCCTGGCGCTTCAGGGGCTGGCAATGGGGTCAGCACCAAGGACAGCGGCACCACAGCAGGAAGCCCTTGGCCTGGGTGGAAACCGACACCACCTGCCTGGCCTTGGGGCGGCTGGCCCCGCTGCCTGTTGTTACCATCAGCTCTACTTATTCCACAGGCCAGAGGCAGCGCCACCCTGAGCAGGCACACCCATTTCCCGCAAAGCGGCGCCGTGGGCAGGATGAAGAGGCAGCCTGTGAAGTGCCTGACGGTGGGTCGTGAGCTGGTGTGGGTCACTGTCTACACTCGATCAGGCCTGGACTCCCACCCCCACCAGCCCCTGGTACAGGAGGCACACCCCCACTGAATGGACGAGAAAAGCACGGCTCAGGAAGCGCAGTGAGTAAGCCGCAGCGGCAGGGGTGGCCCCGGGGCTCCAGCTCCTTCGGTCAGCGCTGAGCCTGGCACTCCAGGGGCAGCAGAGGACCAGCCGAGCTCTCGGGCAGGCCTGCGCTACGGGGTCTCAGCCTCCTGAGCCAGTCGCTGCCCCCCTTGGCCGGCCTAGCCGCGGGGATCCGCTCCACACCCAGGGACTAGAAATCTCTTCCAGACCAAGGCATGGCATATACCAGCGACCAGCATGAGAAATCGCTGGGGGGAGAACATCCACCAACCATCGTTAACCTCCTCCAGGTGCGAAAAATAAAGCCGAGTCCATCCACTGAGGCCTCCTGTGTAATCTGCTACCTTTAGGATGCACTGGAGTCCCAAGAAATCACTCAGCGCTGCCTATCGGCCTCAAATGTTGGTATCAACGGACGTGAGAGGCTGTTTAAACAGATGGCCCTGGGAGAGAGGAGCCTTAGCAATAGGAGAGGCAGCGATCGTCCGAGAGCCGCTCTTAAATATCTGAGGGGCTGTTTAAGAGAAATGATACCCGCCCACTGCGGGCCGGCACCCACGAGAGTGGCTTCCACACCCTGCAAGTCGTCCACTTCACGTCTGTGGCAGTGGAGGGCCCAATCTGGGAGGCGGGTCAGAGCCCAGGCCTGCACGGATTCCCCTTGCTCAGAGCCGGCTGCCAGGACGCCTGGAGCCCAGACTGACGACGAGGCGTCTACACCCCAAGAGTGCTTGGACACAGCCAACTTCCTCCCTCTGAAGCTGCCGGCGGCTCCGAGTCCAACCTCTTAGAAGTGCCTGTGGTGTGCTGTACCCCACGGAGGGTACTGAGGAGACAGGGCGTGCCCTGGGACCCGTACTAAGAAGTTTTCCCTTCTCTTAATACCTTTACTAAAAATGGATTTTTCTGGGCACGTTGGTGGTATGGTGGTTAAGGTGGCTGGATCCCACATGGCTGAATATGCTGTTTGAGTCCCAGACCAGCTGCCGGCGGCTCCGAGTCCAACCTCTTAGAAGTGCCTGTGGTGTGCTGTACCCCACGGAGGGTACTGAGGAGACAGGGCGTGCCCTGGGACCCGTACTAAGAAGTTTTCCCTTCTCTTAATACCTTTACTAAAAATGGATTTTTCTGGGCACGTTGGTGGTATGGTGGTTAAGGTGGCTGGATCCCACATGGCTGAATATGCGGTTTGAGTCCCAGACCCGGTGGCTTGAAAAACACAGCAGGCATGTGTATGTGCCTGCCCAAAATTCCAAAAGGAGAAATGGAAAAGGGACTGAGGCATGACTGTCCCCAGGGGCAGCGCTTTCTCACCTTTCCTGTCTCTATGATGAGCGCATGCATCCTTCGGCAAACTAAACAGTGTTTTAAATTAACTTTTCTTTAAGATGCATTCTTAGTGACCTTTGAACCTTAACTGTTGGAGCCCTGTGGAGGCTTTCTAACAGTGGCCTTGAAAGCGTCGTCTGAGAAGCGCTTCACACTCTCAGAGGACACATCGATGACCATGGCACAAAGGTGATCTTTTCTTTTTTTCTTTTTTCTTTTTTTTGGAGAGGTTTTTTCACTATAGAGCACGTGTGCTCGCCAGACAGACAGAGAGACAAAAAGTGAGAAATCACCCTCCAGGGGGGGATGGTCACGCCGCAATCCCTTCTCCTCCATTCTCCTCTCGGGATCTTGGGCACGCATGCACACGCGCCTGGCGTGAGTTTTAAGCCACCGGGTCTGGGACTCGAACCGCGGTTGACTACGTGGGAGTCCAGCGACATAGCCATTACACTAACTGCTGGTTCCCCAAAGGCGATCTTTTTACTTTAAACAAGCCGAGGTGTGCAGTGATGTCACTGCGGGGACACAAGGCCATGGCATTGTGGCAGAAAGCCTCCAGTGGACTTTGAGGACTGGACAGGGCAAGTCAGGACAGCAGAGAGGAAGAGTTAAAGGAAGGCAAGCCCCGGGCCCAGACCACGCCTGCCTGCTCTCTGCTTGAGTTCAGGCCTTCGGATTCAAGTGTACCTTCTCAAGACTAATCAGAACTGTCACCTCTGATCGCCCCAATCCTCTAGGAGGGACTTGCTCAAAAGGTGTCTCAAAAACTCAGAGCAATTCCCCAGCTCAGCATGGAGTCACAGCTGGCTTCCTGGCCTCCTCCCATGTCAGAAATGAAACGCCTTTTCTAATTATTCAGTTGCTATCAGACCCATCCGGGCACCTGCCACCCACGTCCCTGACAGTGTCCCTGCCGAGGGGGGCAAGCCGTGCCTCTCTGCTCTGGGTGCCTGTGCCTTACCACCCTGCGGCCAAGCTGCAGCCATGGATGGCCAGGTGTGATGGGGTTCCTTGGTGACTTCATCTAAATGGGGAAGCTTCTGTAGCCGCCACATACCCCTGCAGATCCCATTCAGCTCCTTCCAAACGCCCTAGTCCTGTCAGCAGGGCTCCCTCAGGCATGCACACAGACTCCTCGACCACCAAGAGCTGGTTTTACGTTTTAGTCAACTAACAATTCATTTTCACAAAGTTAGAGGCTACACACGGGGTTGACACGGAGCTGTAAGGCAGGATCCGCAGCCAGGGAAGCCCCTCGGTTCCTATGGGGCCCCCAGTGCACGGACGCTCCCCCTTGTCACCACCATTCACCTCCTCCCCTGGATCAGGCTCTGTGGTTGATAATCACTATTTCCACTCCCTCGTGTATACTTTCAGCTCCGTGTCTACAAACTCACTTGGCGAAACCACCACTCCCCACGGGCTCACTCTCCGTCGGCCCTCGCCAGCGGTCAGATGTGGCTGGAGAAAAGCGCATATCCCCACGCTGGCTGGGCCCACCGATCCCCCAGGACTGATCACCTGCTCACACACCTGTGCCACAGAATGCTTCGGTCAGTGACGACCGCACACCCAACAGTCCCTACTCCTGGTGACGTCAGAGCCGGCTAACGTCGTAGCGAGCACTGGCATAAGCCTCCCGCACTGCCAATCACACAGAAGGCCAGCACATACCACTGTGTACACGACACGTACTTGACAGTGACAGTCAGCGGCAGGCCAGGCTTATGTACTTACTGTACTGCGCTTTTTAGCGTGATTTTAGAGTGTCCTCCCACTGGGTCGTCAGAAAAACATGAAAAAAATACATCATGACTCTTCCAACAACCTGATATTTATTAAAAAGAAAAGTCTGGATTGGATTGAAAAAAATGTGGCATATGTACTCTATGGAATACCACTCAGCCATAAAAAATAAGACTCTGACATTTGATACAAAGTGGACGAATATGGAAGACTTTTTTTTTGTTTTTGAGAGGTTTTTGCTATAGGGCGTGTGTGCTCGCTAGACAGAGAGAGACATAGAGACAGAAAGTGAGAAATCACCCCTCAGAGGGGATGGCCACGCCGCAATCCCTTCTCCTCCATTCTCCTCTCGGGATCTTGGGCACGTACGCACACGCGCCCGGCGTGAGTTTAAGCCACTGAGTCCGGGACACAGACCGCGGTCGACTACATGGGAGTCCAGCGACATAGCCATTACACCAACTGCTGATTCCTAGAAGACTTAATGCTAAGTGAAGCAAGCCAGACTATGAAAGACAGAGTTTGTATGTCCCCAGTATATGCCGATTGTCTGCACTCTATAGCAGAAACTGGAAGTTTGAAAGGTATAGCGGTGGGGAGGGCAACCAGAGATACTAGAGAAAGTAAGGAGAGGGGTAAGATGGGTGGGTAATAGAGGGAGGGGAACGGGGGAGAAAAGAAAGTATGTTTAATTGATGAAAAAATGAAAAGCTGTTTGCTGATGATCATGTACATAGTAACGTCTTTGTCTTGACTGATATGCATGGTATTCATGCCATAAAAAAGCAATGTTGTAAAGATAAATGTGATTAAATGTAAATTAAAATAAAACAAAAAAATTACAAAAAGAAAAAGAAAAGTTCAAGGGCCAGCAGGTGGCATGGTGGGTAAGGCTCTGGACTCCCACATGGCCAGCTGTTGTTCGAGCCCCAGCTTTGAAAATCATGCAGCTTGCATGTGCATGTATACTCAAGAATGGAGGAGAAGGGATTGTAGTGTGGCCATCCCTCCTGGGGGTGATTTTTCACTTCCTCTCTCTCTCTCTCTCTCTCTTTTTTTTTTTTTTTGGTCTCTCCCCAGTGAGCACACCCTATGGCAAAAAAAAAAAAAAAAAAAAGAAAGGAAAAGAACGAAAAGGAAAGCTCACTGTAGAATAGTATGTCATGTCACTCACAACAGCCTTGTCCAGTGCATCTTCTCGCTTCCATCATTTCCCTTGCACTTGATTTAATTTCATGTTGTTTAGTTCATCGTGACCTTTCCAGTGGGAGAAGACATAGAGTGGAAGACGCTGGTGTTGATAAGCCTGACCCGGTGCAGACCCAGGCTCGTGTGCATGTTTCTATCTTAGCGGGCATTTTAGACAAGGTGTCACTATGTCATGACCCTCCTGCCTCAGCTTCCCAAGTAGCTGGGACCACAGGCACACGCCACCGCACCTGGCTCTTGGAGTCCCCCTCCAGGGCCCTCATCTCCTTACTGGTCCCTGGTGAGGCCCCAGAAGACAAGGGTCATGGCCACACTGGAGGAGACGAAGGGGTCAGGTGCAACCCTCAGCCGCCACAACGTTGGATTTTCCTCAACAGTCTCAGCATACGATTCCGTATCGGAGCCTCATTCACCTCTGGGAGCCGGGAGGCTCCTCAGTTAAGTCGAGCAAGTAGAAGTAGCCTCATTCACCTCTGGGAGCCGGGAGGCTCATTTAAGTCGAGCAAGTAGAAGCCCCCAAAGCAGCCAGCTCACAAGCAAACTGAACCCATCTCCCCCCCCGGGAGGCAGCCCCCACTGCCCGGGACGAGGGCACGGCCGTGGTGAAGGATACTGAAGCTCCTGTCCGTGATGGCCAGGTGCCAGAGGTTGATGCGCAGGTCGTCTGCCGACATGTACGTCTCGCAGTCGCTGTTGACGGAGATGGAGTTGATGTGGTAGGTGTGGCCATTGGCAAAGATCCTGCGTGGGCTCACCTCCACCATCAGGTCCATGGGCTTCAGCACGGGCACCTGCAGGGGAAGGGAGGACCATCAGAGAAAGGGCAACACCAAGAGGGGGAAACCAGAGGGCTACCAAGGTGTAGTGTCAGAGAACGGCCCGTGGCCCAAACCGGAGGCTGGGAGCGTGCGAGTGGGCCTCTATCCAGATCTTGCGTGGCTTGAAATACACAATGACAACGGCCAGTGTCCATCACCCTCCGGCCTGCAGAAAGGCGGCCTGCTTTACTCAGTCTCGAGACTGCCTAACGCTTGTGGGCCGAGGTGGCTAAGTGGAGGATGCACTTTCTCTGCCTGGAGGGTGAGGACCCAAACCGGCGGGATGGAGGCACAGGGGTGGGGACGGAAGGGGTGTGTGAGCCTGGAGGAGAGCTGGGTGTAGCCAGGAACAGCTGCGCCAGGCCTTTCATGGTGGAGCCCGGGAAACTCGGGGTGCTTGTTACAGCTGCCGAGTTCCCTGCCTCCTGCAGGCCCCTAACTCAGGGCTGGTATGAGGACTCGCTGCAGGGCACATGGAACCGTGGGCTCTACTTCCCCCGGTGCCTCCTCCTGAGATGCTCTCCCACTCTGGACTACTCGTCAACTCTGGCTCCTCCTCCAAGACCAGGGCCGCCAATCCCTCTGGTGGCGTGCAGCCTGGCCTGCAGGGCCCACCCTGTGCATGCCCAGCATGCCATGCACACCCCTATGGGGCTCTTGTCACGCACTGCAGCGTGCATGCCTCTGTCCCACTGGAGTACGACTCTGTCCCAGCAGAAGTGAGGTCTTTGGAGGTGCAGACATGGCCTCACTGATCTCTCAAGGCCCAGCCCGGGTGCTCAGGAAATGGAGGCTGGCATTGCCCTCCCCACGTCACTGACGAGAGGGCCCAGTGACCTGACCTGTCCAAGTCAGAGTGAGGCAGTGACAGAGGCAGGACTGTCACCCAGGTGTGACTGCTCTGAGGGCAGGGGGGAAGGAGTGGGCTCTACACCTTGAGAGCTGAAGCCACCAGCCGTCCCTTTCACTGGGCGTCCCTCTTGTCACCTCCGCCTCTTTATCCATCACGGGGGTAATGATGGCGTCTGCTGGGCTCCTCGAGACTTCGGTGAGCACAGGCGGGCCCAGGGGCCTACAGTGCACTGGGCACATGGGGAGCTCGTAACCTGGCCGCTCAGGCTTTGCCAACTGAGTGCAGGGCTGGTGCAGGGCAGCAAGCACCACATGGGGGCACGTGGCCGCAAGCAGCACCCGGTGGGCGCAGGCCACGGCAGACTGGCTAGTCAGACCCAAGTCAGAGAGAGACACTGAACGGTGTGTGTGTGTGTGCGTGTGTGCACATGTGTGTGCGTGTGTTACAGGGTTATGGGCTGGTCATGCACTTGCATGTGTATGTGACTTTAGGTAGCAATACGTGTTAAGGAGGAAAATAAAGCAGAGTAAGGGGATAGGGCATGGGGGGAGGAACGAGGGCAGCCAGGGGGTGGTGTCTGAGAAGGGACTAAAATGGGCCATGTGGGTTGGACCCGGGGTGCTGTGGGACCCACGAGAGGAGGCCTTCCTTCTCCCAGGACACCCCCCTGACCTCACCTTGCACTCGGGCTAAGCCAGGAGCCCCTGGACCTCCCATGGCCACGTAGGTCCCTCGTCCCAGCCATGAGCAGCATGAGGCTGTCTCCGCTCCGGTCTGTTCTCCAGGGGACCAGGACCAGTCGGGTACACTGTGTCTTCTCCGGTCTGTTCCCCAGGGGCAAGGACCAGTCGGGTGCACTGTGTCTTCTCTGGTCTGTCTCTCTCTGTCGCTGGTCCTTGGTCAAGGGCCCAGCACAGCGAATGAGAGACCTGGCTGATGAATGAATGATGGGTGTCCCTGATCTCCCAGGGGACCACTGAGATGGGCGGTGACGGTCCCAGGGCTGTAGCAGGACCGGTGAGCTCCAAGCTTCTGGGGCGCCGATGCGGCTCTACGGGGTGTGTGCCGTGCTCGATGTTTGTGTGTGAGTGTGCGCGTGTGCGAGTGCCCGGCCACAGTGGCATGCATGTGTGCCTGGCTCTGGATGGCCTTGGTGTCACCTCCTGTGTCTGCGTGCTTCTAGACGGCATGCCTGGGTGTCGATATGGGCGTGTCCTGACCCCTCACGGTGTCCTGCCCTCACAGGTACCTGCTTTGCCCAGGCTAGGTCAGCAGCCACCGCACGCCCTGGGACCCCCGGACTCTCTCAGGCACGGAGGAATCCCAGTGGCTCTGGAGAGGCCGCAGCACCACCGGCTTAGTAAGGCCGTCTAGCAGTCCGGCTCCCCACCCCCTAGCAGTGCAGCTGCCTCCCAGCAGCCGCGGGGCAGTCCACTCACTGCCACCCCGCAGGCCAGGTTTCAAAGCCATGTTTTTAAAAAGGAGAGGAGACCTGGCCCTAAAGGTTGGGAGGTTTCTTGGGTAAAATATCCTCCTCCCTACACACAGTTCCAGCAGCCACAGTCTAGTTAAGGTAAGGGGCAGAAAGACAGACACACGGACACTGAGGTCAGAGCAGTGTTGGATACAAAAGGCTTGAGTGGACAGAGGACAGAGAACGGCTTTCATCTGCCCTGGGTAGAAAAAGCTTCACAGAGGTGAAGGCTAATAGGGTTTTAAAGGATGGATAGGAGTTCACCAAATGGACAGGGAAAGGCCCCCTGACTTTCACAGCTCCGGTGTGTCCTCTGTCACCACTGACCACTAGTGTGATGGCGAGGCTATGTCTGCTTGCTTGGGGGGTCAGAAAATACTTCAAGGGCAGGGAGTATGGCTCCCCGCTCACCTCTGGGGCCCCAAGGACCCAGCCCAGGGCCCATGGTGGTGCAGCTCCCCAGTAAATGAGAGCTGCCCCAGCACAAACCGCCCCATCAGCTGAACGGCTGCACAGGGTAGAGTGGTGGGGCCAGGCGGAGAGCGAGGGAGGCCGGGGCGAGACAAAGACCGGACGCCCACGTTCTCCCCGCCTTCCTCCAGCCTCGGGCGGCAGTGAAGTGTCACAGAACGCGTGAATACAGAGAAAGCTCGCCAGCGCTGGGAGGGCAGCGGCATTCCCATGGGCCGCTGGCTCTGCCTCACATGCCCGGTCAGTCAAGATGTGGCCACTGCCTTCCTCCCAGCCAAGGACACCGCATAAGCTTTCGCGGGCGGGGGAGGGCAGCGAGCACATCAGCTCCACTGTGCAACATGGAAGCGAACTGGCTTCTCGCTCCCTCAGAATTCACTTAGCACCTTGCCAGTTGTGTAGAGGCCGACGTGTTTAAACATTATTTCCCCCTCCCGGGAGCAACACTGCTGACTGCCTCCTACCTATGACGGAGAGCTAGCCGCGCAGCACGCGGGTGCCCGCTAGGCACGTGAGGCTGAGCGGTGTGTGCACCTGCTCGGGTGCTTCAGAGAGGTGAGTTGTGGGGACCAGCAGTTAGCGTCATGGCTATGTAGCTGGACTCTCATGTACCCAACCATGGTTCGAGTCCTGGACCCAGTGGCTTAAACTCAGTTGGGTGCGTGTGCATGCGTGCCCAAGATCCCGAGAGGAGAATGGAGGAGATGGGATTGCGGTGTGGCCATCCTCCCTGGGGGGTGATTTCTCACTTTCTGTCTCTCTGTCTCTCTCTTTCTGGTGGCCACATGTGCCCTATAGCAAAAACCTCTCCAAAAAAAATTCTCTGCTTTGCTGGTGGGGAAACTGGCACAGAGCCAGGAAATGCTGCAGCCAGCAGCCAGCAGCCCCCAGTGAGAGGGCTCGCCGGCATTTTCTGTGAGCTCAGAGAGGTGCTAACCCCACCTCTCCAAGGAAGCAGCCTCCTCAGAAAGAAGAGACAATGAGGGAGACAGGAGCTTCATGTGATTGGCACAGGATGCAGGAATCCTTGCTCTAGCACTCACTCCGCGGTCACTTCCTCTAAGCCAACCTGAGCCGGGTGCTGGGGACACCAAGACTTGGACTGGATCCTGCCCTCCAGCAGGGCCACCAGGCCCTTTGTGCACTAGGGCCCCCACACCTGCAGCAGAGTGGGGAACACAGTGGGTACTCAATAAGCGGTGTTGGCTGACCCATGGCCATGAGCCACGCACAGCATCTCAATGAGCATGTGCCAAGTGCCCGCCATGTTCCATACGCAGTTCTGGAGGCCAGGGGTGGACAAGGTGGCTTTGGCCTCTGGCTGCTGAAGAAGGAGAGATGCCGGCTGTCTCTGAGTCTTTCCAGCACAGCACCACTAACCACCCCACAGCACTCCTGGAGGAGAGGCCGCATGCCCACTCCACGCAGCAGACCAGGATGCTGACTCAAGCCAGCTTCCCTGGCTGGGATCCCACTTCTCAGTCTCCTCATCTGCAAAGGGGGGCTGATAATACAGTGCCCACTTTCTAGGGTTTGCAGAGCATTAAAAGGGCTACAATGCTAGGCACACACAGGCCTGTTAGAAAGGGCTTGTCGTATTCCAGAGGAGGAACCCGAGGCTCTTAGAGCTCACTGCCTTGCCCAAGGTCACACCACCAAGGAGTGACAGAGGCAGGTTTTGAACCATGGTCCTAGGACTCCGGAACTCATTTCTGCCACGTTTTAAGCCCCCTCTGTTAAAACAAACGAGTCCTTTTGCCTTTTCATTGTGCTGGGGCTGCTTTCAACGTGGGCTTCGTAAATGCTGTGGACATCACTGGGCCCAGGCTCCTTGGCCCCTTGGCAAAGGGCTGGGAGTCCACCAAGCTGACTGGCTCTCCTCCGGCTATGTCACGCGTTCAGCTGAGTGACTCTGGTGTGCTGCTCCCTTCCTGTGGGCCTCAGACTCCCCAGAGAGAGCAGGACGAGGGATGGTTTTGCTCCCCACCCTCGACGACAAGTGTGAGCGTGTTACCAACATGCATCGCCACACACACTCACAGGGCTCCAGGAGAAGCTCACCTCCAGCTTACTGGTGAGGAAACCGAGGCACAGAGCATTTCCCAGTGAGTAAACAGCCCCGCCAAGATCTCAGCCTGACTCTGGTTCACATCTCCAAGGCCCTGTAGGTCCTAAAATCCTCATGGTTTAACCAAAGCAGCATAAATGTGCTCGCCATTGCCAGAAGCTTCCGGACCCAGCATCTCACCTGCAGCGACGTTACTGTGGAGAGGTCCTTCAGTTTCCCTTCTTCGTCCTTCAGGTTATAGCCCTCTGGCCTTTTATCTCGTTCGGTAATCTTCCATAATTTGATAGTTTTATCTTTAAAAACAGAACCAAGTAAATTATGACAGAACTAGCCCATCCCAGTCAGCTCTGTGCTGCGCCAACCCACAGATGACTGACCGCTCCCCTGTTCTTGGACACGTGGGTTCTCGCTAACTTCACTCAAGATGTGAACAGGCAACGGACATTTCTCCATTTGTCATCGCTCTCTGATCTTCCCTCTTAATTGGTCCTCAGGTGAGATTGCTGGGTATGTCGCTTCTAAGGGTCATTGTCAACGTCTACACTGATTTTCAGAGGACGGAACCAGTGCACAGTCACTGACGAACAAGCAAGGGCAGTAGCCCAGCGGCACTCCTCCGTAAGCGGCATGTGTCCGCCCAGCGCCCGGCTCCCCAGGGGCCTCTCTCCTCTGGAGTTCTGCCAAGAACGTCACAGGAGAATTCCTCAGTCACTGTGCTGGGTCATTTTATCTGTCAGCTTCGCTAAGCCATAGGACCTGGATGTTTGGTCAAACACATCTGGGGTGTTGCCGAAAGATTTTTAGATAGACGAAAATTTAAACAGGCAGACTTTGAGTAAAGCAGATAACCCTCCATAAAAGGGGTGGGCCTCATCCCACCAATTAGGGGCCTGAATAGACAAAGGAAGACTGCCCCCCCACCCCCAAGGGAGAGGGGATTCTGCAGCCAAAGGCCTTCAGACTTGAGCTCCAACATCAGCTCCTCCCGGGGTCTCGGGCCCACTGGCCTACTGTGTGAGTTTGGTTCTTGCCAGCCTTCACAATCTGTGAGCAATTCCTTAAATTATCTATCAGTCATCTGTCTCTATCTACTCTCTATCATCTATCTATCCATCTATCCACCGACCTATCAATTTATCACCTATCTATCTCATCTGTCTATCATCTATCAATCTGTCGTCTATCACCTATCTATGTATCTCATCTAGATCTATCTACCCACCCATTTCTCATACCCTCTTGGTTCTGTCTCTCTGAGAACCCGACCACTACAGTAGCCAGAACAACCCCCGTCACGCTCATGAGCAAGAACCGGGGGAAACAAACACCAACGGAACACCTGACAGGCGTCCACGGTCACACCAGTAGGAAAGTGCGGAGCTGAGATTCAAAACCGGGGTAGGAAGCTTTGTGAGACGGGCGTGCAGGAGACCCCTAAAGCTGACTTTTCCTCCGGAGAGACAGGAAGAACGTGACAGGTCCTCTTACCCTTAAATGACTTTTTTAAAAAGGAAGCACAGGTATGAGGCTTGGCACTGTCCAATGCTCCTGTCCCGGGGCCTGCCATTGGGAGCAGAACAGGAGCCTCTGTCCCTGTACAGGGAGGGCTGGGGGCTTGGTTTGCCAAGCACAACCCTGTGCCAGACACCCTTGGGGGACACAGGTCTCAGCTCCCAGAGCCCAGCAGGAGCACACAGCCAGCACGGCAGGTGCCGTGCGTGTGTGGGGAGGAGCAAGCCTAGGCCTGGGAGGGGCTGGACATCACAGAGGGACACTGCGCAGCTGAGAGGTCGGGAAGTGACACCCGGGGAGGCTGATGTTACGCTGAGAGCCAGCCAGGCGAGGGCATCGAGGGCGGCCCTCAGGCGCAGGGCAGGCGGGCGGGAGCTGGTTATGGCCATTTTCAGGAAAGCCTTCAGGGTCCCGCAGTGGAGTCTGGACTTCCTCAAGGAAGGCATGGGTGACACCATCTTCCCATAACCCCGAGAGGGAGCTATGCCCACCCCGCTGGAAGGGCAGAAAATGGGGACTCAGGAAAGCAAGGCCACTTCCTGAGGTCGCAGTGCGGGGACAGAAGCCAAGTCTGTCTTGGGCTCTCCCTGCCCCCAGACTTCTGACTACTGGGGGCTGGGAAGAGGGGAGGGTGCATAGGGGGTGACTATGGGGAGCAGAGGGGTCTGCTAGAGCCACTCCCTCAGTGGAGTGCTGCGAGGCAGTTGAGGCCAGCCAGGCTCCTAACCCGGGGCTCCTAACCCAACCCCTAGCTATCATCTACCCAGCTACCATCTATTATCCATCTATCCATCAATCTTTCATCTAGCCATCTATGGTCTATCTATCATCTATCCATCTATCTATATATCATCTATCTATCATCTATCTATCCATCCATCTATCATCAATCTATCTATCATCTATCCATCTATCTATATATCATCTATCTATCATCTATCTATCCATCCATCTATCATCAATCTATCTATCATCTATCTATCTATCATCTACCCATCAATCTATCATCTATCCATCTGTCTGTCATCTATCATCTATCCATCTCTCACCTATCATCTCTCTGTCTATCTATCTATCTATCCATCCAGCCAGCCAGCCAGCCTTCTCTTTCTCAGGCCCTCTTGGGTCCCTCTCTGCTCCTCACGCCCCACCCCTCCCCATCAAAGGGCAGCACAAGTCTGGGTTGTTTGGAATTTGGGGTGCAGGATGAAGAGCTCAGTTTGTGTCAAGTGTTCATGGAGTTCCTAACCCGGCACCTGCATCAAGAACACCAAGCTCCCTAACACTCACAAAAGTGCTCGCAATGGCGTCCAGACAGTGCTGTGTATCACAGTGGGAATGACCCGGGCCACTCCAGGACTAGCCGGAATTGGACGCTGTTTCCATGCCGCCCAGGATGCTGCCCTCCAGGCATCCTAAAGGCCTGGGAAAGCGCTCACTGTGCCGGGGAAGTGGAAGACAGCCCTGGGAGCGCCCGCGTACACGCACACGCAGGCGGCGCCTCACCGTTGGTGGACAGCAGCGAGTGGGCCGCGTTCTGCTGCGGGAGCCATTTGATCTTGTTGATCTTCTCCTCTATCTCCAGACTCTTGAGATAGTCGAACTCTGGCTCGTGGCTCTGGAAAGTGCTGTAGACGTCGTACTCACCCTGGCTGTGAGGTGCATTTTTACTCTGCAAGGAAACCCCAGGGAAGGAGCCTGAGCTCCAAGACGGGCAAGGCCAGTGGGTCCGGCACAGTTTAAGGGGCCAAGAACTTGCTGTGCAGCACGGCCACGCCACAGCGCCTCATGAGCTCGGTAAGGACCGCATCTGAGCGAGCGCCCCTCACGAGCGCCTTGTGTCCCAGACGTGCAGTGAAGGCTCCCCACGCCTCATGCCATCCTATCCTCTGAGCATGCCTCTGTGGTGGGCACCATGACTCTCCCGTGTTACAGGCCAGGAAGTGCAGACTCAGAGCGGATGGGCCTTCCAAGGCCATATGTCCCTGAGTCACTCCACTGATGACTGTTTTATGCCAGTGCCAAGCTCTCGCTACCCCTGTGTCCCAGACCCTGGCCTGTCCTCAATTCTGTGCATGGCTCAAGTCTGATTCATGAAGGGGAATCATCTGGGAGAGCTTCACTGGGGCAAAATACCCTGCCATGACAGACCTGGGAGAGAACGCAGCTCTCAGAATTTCTGGCGTTTCTCATCCTGGCCGAGGAGACAGCTCTCCTTATAAAGACTCTCCTGGGGCTGCGCCTACATGCGGCGGTCAAGGGAGCTGATCCCACATGGCCGGACATGGGTAGTGGAGACCAAGAGCTTAGGTTGTGTCAAGTGTTTACAGGTTTCCTACCCTGGCCCCTGTTCAGGAACACCAAGCACCCTATACTCCAACATTGGCAAGACCCAGCCTCAGTGACTTGAAAAACACACCAGGTGTGTGTGCATGCATGCCCCAAATCCTGACAGGGTGGAGAAATGCAGAAGGGATGGCAGTGTGACCATGTCCCATTGGGGGCTGTGCCCTGTCTCGCTGGCAAGTATATACATACTTTAGCCATGAAAAGAATTTTAAAAAGAGGCCAGCAGGTGGCATGCATGTGGTTAAGGCACTGGACTCCCATGTGGCTGACTATGATGTGAGTCCCAGACATAGTGGTGTGAAACTCATGCTGGGGGTGGGTGTACATGCGTGTGTGCCCAAAATCCTGAGGGGAGAATGGAGGAGAAGGGATTGCAATGTGGTCATCTTCACTGGGGGTGATTTCTCACTTTCTGTCTCTCCAGCAAGTGCATGTACCCTATAGCAAAAACCTCTCAAAAATAGAAATAAACACAGACTGGGCCAGCAGGTGGCATGGTGGTTGAGGCAATGGACTCCCACATGGCCAACTGCAGTTTGAGTCTGGGACCCAGCAGCTTAAAATTCTCACCAGGTTGTGTGTGTGTGTGCCCAAAATCCTGAGAGGAGAATGGAGGAGGAGGGATTGCGGCATGGCAGTCACCCCGGGTGTGATTTCTCCCTTTCCTTCTCTCTCTGTCTCTCTCTGGAGAGCACCTGTGCCCCACGGAAGAGACCAAATAAATGAATAAAGCAGACTCCTGGTGGAGTCTCCAAAATAATACAGCAATGGGCCCACGGCACACCAGGGGTCATTTTCTCAGCAGACATTTCAAGTTTCTTTTTTTTTTTTTTTTTTTTTGGAGAGGTTTTCACTATAGGGCGTGTGCACTCGCCAGACAGACAGACAGAGGCAGAGAGACAGAAAGCGAGAAATCACCCCCCAGGGGGGATGGTCACGCCACAATCCCTTCTCCTCCATTCTCCTCTCAGGATCTTGGGCACGCACGCACACGCGCCCGGCGTGAGTTTTAAGCCACCAGGTCCGGGACGTGAACTGCGGTCGACTACGTGGGAGTCCAGCGACATAGCCATTACGCTAACTGCTGGTTCCCGACATTTCAAGTTTCTATGAAACTACTCCAGGGACAATGTCAAGCTTCCCTGTTAATTTTTCTTTTATATTTTTATATTTCTATTCCCATCTTGCCTTTGAAGTTTTAACATTCTTCAACATTTTGGCCTCAAATTCACTTCATCTCTCATAAGCACTATCTGTGACGAAGGTCACCAGGACCAGAATGAAGAAAAGAATGAAATGAATTCAAAATTGAGAAATTTCTATCTACCAGTGTAACTTCTCTCTGCCATTGGACAAAAGACAGCCTTGCAGTCCCTGCTGGGATGCTCCGGTCCAGCTTGTGAGCCCCATACGCCCAGCCACGGTGCCGACCAGATGACTAGCCGTACTGTCGGTAGCTCACACACATCTTCGGGACCCTCTTCTAAACCCTCTGTGCTCCTGTCCCCTCACCTATCAGATGAAGATAAATATAGCATCTAATTGCACCCACGGGGTTGTTTTGAGGGATGCTGTGTGTGCAAACAGGGCAGAGTCAGACTCTAGGGACCCCAGCCTGGGCCCCCGCAGAGGAGGAAGGGAAGGAGACAATGGCCCGCTTCTTTTCTTCCCCCTGCTTCATCCCCTCCACTTTCTCTTCTCCTCTTGCACCCCCCTTCTTTCCTTTCCCTCCCCCTTGTTTTCAGGAATGTCTTCTACATCTATCCCCAGCACGTGTCTGATGGGAAGAGGCTCCTTGCTGGGGCCAGCTCTCAGAATGCTGTGTAAGTGACCACGTTGCTATGGGTTGGATGATTCATCCCCCAAAGGTTCATGTTTTGGAGTTCTGTCACCAGTATGGCACGGGGAGGTGGCAAGATCTTTAAGAGGTGAGGCTCAGTGGGTGGTGTTTGGATTACCGAGGCACCACCCTCCTGAATGGATCCTCACAAGATGGAGCAAGGGCGGGACCAGCAGTTAGCGTAATGGCTATGTCGCTGGACTCCCATGTAGTCAACCGCGGTTTGCGTCCCGGACCCGGTGGTTTAAAACTCATGCCGAGCGCGTGTGCGTGCGTGCCCAGGATCCCAGGAGGAGAATGAGGGAGAAGGGATTGCGGCGTGACCATCCCCCCCGGGGGGTGATTTCTCACTTTCTGTCTCTCTGTCTCTGTTGGTCTGGCGAGTGCACGCGCCCTATAGCAAAAACCTCTCCAAAAAAAAAAAA
>NW_006159886.1:1853266-1855612 GCF_000334495.1 Tupaia belangeri chinensis | reverse complement strand
TGGGCCCACCAGCCTCGGCAACTGGTCCCCTCTGCTGGCGAGACAGGGACCTGCTTGGGAATATGCTTCACTCTACCCGCCTTCGCCTTCGCCTTCCTGCCTGCCTCCCTCCTTCCTTCCGGAAGCAGTTTAGAGCTTCCACACGCAGAGTGGGTGATCCGATGCAGGTCGGACACTCACTAGGTCCACCCCTCCCTGCCCCCGAGAGCTAGTCCCAGGGGATCCCGGAGGAAAGGGCCACTCCCCCCAGTGAGGGTAGGGACAGCCTCCAAGAGGAGGCCACACATGGGGAGCCTTGGTAGGTAGCAGGGAGGACACTGCGGTGAGGACATCATGGGCAGATGCCCAAGACACAGTAGCCTGGGCCATGTCTCCCCGGGACCCTCAGGGGAATGCAGGCCCTGTCCATGGCAGGCTGAGAAGCCACCATATGAGTGCTTGTCACACCCTGAGGCACCACAGTGGCTGACCGAGTCTGCAGTGGCTGTAACATGGGGACTAGAGGGGGCATCTAAAGCCACCTGGGCACGGCCTCATCCTCCTGTCTTGAATCCTCCACCAGAGCCCTAAGCCCCAGCCACTTCAACAGGCCAGCAGGGCCCAACATCTTCACGGACAGATGAGACTCCTCTGCGAGGGCTCTGCGAGGGGCTTCGCACACAGCAAGGTTGGGGTGAACTCTCTCCTCCCCTCAGAGCCTAGCTCAGTGGCCTCCAGGCAGGCCTCTGGGATCTCTCCCCAGTAAGGGCTCCGAGAATGCTGAGGTCAGTTCTGAATGCTAACACCCGCCCACTCCACACCTCCTGGCCATGCTCCTCGTGGTACTCAGGAACCGTCCGTATGGAGTCGTCCCAGTACTGGACCCTTCGGCACACAGCACTGACCCGCCTGCCTGGGCAGGGGTTTGGAGAGAAATTACAGCCCCATCTCCAGGCTCTGGTTCTGGCAACTGGGAAGTAGAACTCCCTTCTGTCACCAGCATTCTCAGGTTCTATGAGTCACAGAGAAGACTGGCCTACTACTTTCTAGGGGCCAGCCCGAGGGCTACAGGAGCGCAGAGGGAGAACAGGGCCTGGGCCTGGCAACATGAAACCCTCGCCTTCCGAGGGCTGATCCCGCCTGAGGGCAGCACACCAACTCGAAGCCAGAGGGCTGTTCCAACCAAGCTTTATTGGAGCCCTCAGAGGATTTATATTTAATTTCAATTCATTCTAATATTTGAAAAGTGGAAGATCACCTATAGATATTTCCACTGTTTTGGAAAATGGAATGTTCTAGAACACCATCTCATATGCCCAAGAAACAACAGTTGGCAGGAGCAGAGCAAGACCCATCCCCTGAGAATGGGCCTCTTGTCATTCACATTCCTGACCTGGGTTTTGTAGGCACCCGAATCTCTGGTCCCAGCTTTTGCAAAATGGATCTCTGGGGGTCTGTTTTGTTATTTTTTCTGTTTTGTCAGAGGGTGTGTGTTCACGAGAGAGACAGAGAAAGGGAGAGGGAGAAAACAAAAGCACTTCCCAGTGGGGTGTGGCTGTGCTACAATTCCTTCTCCCCTATTTCTCTATTCTGTTGGGATTTGGGGCACACACAAGCCCAGTGTATTTCCCAAGTTGCCAGGGTGGATATTTGAACTGCGGTCAGCCATGTGGATCCAAGCCTTGTAACAACCAGGCTAAGAGGCTTGCCACAAAATGGATCTACTTTCAAACAAACCACAGGCCTGGCCACTCCTGGCCCCAGGTAGAATGCTAACCTGCCTCCCTGGGTCATACGCTATTCTCACAGCGGCTGGGGTGATGGCTAACCCTGAGAGGTAGTATCTCTTGGCCCCAAACCCTCCCTTGGTTCCTGCAAGAGATTTACAGCTCTCCTAAACCTCCTCCTCTGTGGAGATGCCTGGAACTGCCCCCCAGGACACGGATCCTCTCTGTCACACCTCACAGACGTTCCTCCTGGCTCACCTTCATGGCCTAGGCAATGTCCACCTCCTACTGGGTTGTGCTCGCCCCCTCCAGGCTTCTCTTAGTCTCAGAGGAGCAGTGGGAGGGAGCCTGCTAACACCTATGACTGATCACATGGCTCCCGCTCAAATCCCCGTAGTGGTCCCTCCAGTACTCAGAGGAAGCAAAGGCCGCAGAGTGGTCCTGGAACAGACCACACAGGAGTTCGAATCTCCACCCTCCCTGCATCTGCTCCTGTGTCCTCTACGGAATTAGGAAGTGCCTCCACTCCGGGCAGATAGCCTGCACTCTCCCCCAGCCCCCACCTTGACACAGGCTCGTCCCTGTAATTTGCTTTGGCTTGTGGCAATGCGACAATCCACAGAAGAGACCCGAAAGGGGG